>NC_055705.1:3533249-3737240 GCF_017639745.1 Melanotaenia boesemani | reverse complement strand
CAACAGTTTTCACCGGATATCATCACCAACTTGTTTTCTGTTGTCTGACCCAGTTTGGACCTGGTTGTGTCCAAAACGTGAGATAAGTGGGTCTTCGAGTAAAAACCATGACTTCCTGTCGCCAGGGGGCGTGGCCGATTCATATCCCAAATATTGACATGTAGATGTGTTAAGGATGGGACTGGCATCATACATGGCCATTTTGGTTCAGATATATTGTTTTATGTGGAAGTTATATCACTTTCGTTCTTCACGGCGAGACGTCTAACTTTGAGGCCCCGCCCCCTCCATGCCCTTTCTCCTATTAGAAAACTTTCAATAACTTTTAAAGACACATGCCTTCTGGACATCCTGAGCTATTTTGGTAGCGGTACGATGAAATCTCTAGGAGGAGATAGATTTTGAATATGTCAGCAAAACGCCAAAATGGCGACTTTGACCCAAAATGGCCGACTTCCTGTTTGTTTTAGGGCATTACTCCAAGAGGATTTTTTGTTCGCCCATGCATTTAGAATATGTGTAGCGAATTTCATGAAGATTGATGATGTGCAGTGGCGGGGCAACATAAATAGGTGGCGCTCTCGTTCAATTTTGCCCAAACAGTCCCGAGCACATGACAAAATGTAAATTTTCGCATTCCTTTGGGGGGGTACGCAAAACTAGGCGCGTTTCCGCGCATGTTCAGGTCCCCTACCATGCGATTTACTTTTGAGAAGAATAATAATAAGAATAAGGAAAAAACGGAGCAATTACAACAGGCCTTCGCACCGCCGTCGGTGCTCGGGCCTAATTAAAGCTGCAAGCAGCGTTGGAGGCCCTCGCACCTCTGGCGCCGCTTCGGCCTATTGCACCGCCCCATCGGCCAAGAGCCTCCCTCCAGCAACACAGCCTCTCTTGCCCACAGCCATATACCCATTCTTCCAGAGTTTATCTCCATCAAGAGGTGATTTTCCTCATCAGAAGATCAACTTGCACTCCAGCCTTTCCAGTGATCACATCTGAAGCATTCATGACCTTGTTTCTTACAAACTGTGTTGAATTCCCACAAACTGGAGCATGATTTTATCAAGAGGAAAATTCCACGTGGCCACTGGGTGGTGGTAAAGTTGTTTTAATGTAGGACCATGTTCAGGTTGGAACTCTAATGAGAACAGGAAAATATTAGCTCAATTGGTCAACTGACAGCAGGGTTAGTGCCACTTCCTGTATAATGGCAAATGATTTAAACCATTACAGAAAGCCATTTTAATCATGATGCTGTAAGAAGTCAGTCATATTTTCAACCATGAGTTCATGAAGGATGATATTAATGAGTTAGAATTAGTTTTACAGAGGACAAAGGGTTAAAATGGTGGGACTTCCTGTTCCCATGGGGCGGGGCTATGGCGTTGACAACATCAGGACAATGCGAGGCTTTTTTGTATTTCCTGGCATGTTCTATAAATATGCAACTTTTCATCAATGTTAGTCAAAGCAGTAGTTGGAGCTGATAGATTTAATATTTATAGGGGGCGCTATAGAGCCACATAACCAGCATATGTCCAATTGAATCAGTTCCAGGCCTGACCACTGTCCTCCCTGCCGAGTTTGGTGGAGATCGGGAGTACATTGGGTCAGTTACAAGTACTTCCTGTTTCATGGCGGTGGACGCCATTCGCCATGGTTTTGCTTAGCCAAGGAACTTGAGGGCTTTTTTCTGTAGTATCATGAAAGGGTTTGACCTGATCTGAAGTACTTTAGAATGTGTGAGACTCATTCCTGAAGAGAGGGACCCCGGTGTCTGAAAAGGGCATTTCCTCTTTCAAGTGGGCGGGGCTTAGGCCAAGACCAGAAGTAGTTGTATGTATCTGTTCAGGAGCAGATCCTGATTAATCACTGTAAGTGTGATGGTGATTGGATGAAATTGGAGGGATTTGTACAGATTAATGATGTCATGGCGTCTTCTCCAAGCTTGTCATGGCGCCATCGTCTCGCCATGCAGCGTTGAGCAATGTTCAGGTGACGTCATCTGGACATGTAGATGTGGCCGGCATGGAACTGAAGTGAAACATGTGCAGTTTGGTGCAAAATGAGTGTTGTATTTCAGAAATAATGGATTCCGTGCTTGATGGCGAAACATCAAGACTTGATGAGGCGCCGCCGCTGAACGCCACCTCCTATTAGAAAACTTTCAATAACTTTTGACCACACATGTCTCTGGAGTGTTCAGACTGAGTTTGAGGTAAATACGATTAAATCTGTAGGAGGAGTTCGTTCAAAAGCAAGGCAAATAAACATGCAAAAATGACCCCCAAAATGACAATTTTTTCAAAATGGCCGACTTCCTGTTGAAGTTATCATATAGGTCCAAGAGGCTTTTTTGTACATCCTTCCAAGTTCTATCAATGTACCGGATTTCAGCCATATCGCTCAATGTAGTGGGCAGATATGATCAATTAAATATTTGTAGGGGGCGCTATTGAGCCATATTGCAATTTTTGCAGCATATGTCAATGTGGCTGAGTTCTCGGCTGGTCCGCGCTCCTCCCTGCCAAGTTTGGTGTAGATCAGCAGTACAATGGGTCAGTTACAAGTACTTCCTGTTTGATGGCGTCGGACCGCTATTCGCCATGGTTACGTTTGGCGAAGGAGCTTGAGATTTTTATTGTGGTATCATGAAAGGGTTTGACCTGTTGTGAAGTACTTTCAAGTGTGCACGTTTTATTCCTGAGGAGATGGACCCCTGCGTCTGAAAAAAAGCACTTCCTGTTGGAAGTGGGCGGGGCTTAGGGCTAGACCGGAATTGGTGATATGAATCTGTTCAGGGCCCGACCCTGATTCATCCCTGCAAGTCTGATGGGGATTGGATCAGAATTGAGGGATTTATAGTGATTTATGATGTCATGGCGTCTTATCAAAGTTCGCCATGGCGCCACGGTCTCGCCCTGCAGCATAGAGCAACAGTTTTCACTGGTTATCATCACCAACTTGTTTTCTACTGTCTGACCCAGTTTGGACCTGGTTGTGTTCAAAACGTCAGATAAGAGGGTCTCCAAGTAAAAAGCATGACTTACTGTCGCCAGGGGGCGTGGCCAATTCATAACCCAAATATTGACATGTAGATGTGTTCAGGATGGGACTGGCATCATACATGGCCATTTTGGTTCAGATACATTGTTTTATGTGGAAGCTATATCACTTTCGTTCTTCACGGCGACACATCAAAATTTGAGGCCCCACCCCCTCCATGCCCTTTCTCCTATTAGAAAACTTTCAATAACTTTTAAAGACACATGCCTTCTGGACATCCTGAGCTATTTTGGTAGCGGTACGATAAATCTCTAGGAGGAGATAGATTTTGAAAATGTCAGTAAAACGCCAAAATGGCGACTTTGACCCAAAATGGCCGACTTCCTGTTGGTTTTAGTCTGTTGCTCCAAGAGGATTTTTTGTTCGCCCGAACATTTAGAATATTTGTAGCAATTTTCATAAAGATTGATGACGTGCAGTGGCGGGGCATCGTAAATAGGTGGCGCTCTCATTCAATTTTGCCCGAACAGTCCCAAGCACCCCAAAATATCAAATTTTTCACATTCCTTTGGGGGGGTACACAAAAATAGGCGCGTTTTCGTGCATGTTCAGGTCCCCAAAAATGCCTCCAATGTTTAAGAAGAAGAAGAAGAAGAAGAAGAAGAAGAAGAAGAAGAAGAAGAATAAGGAAGAAACGGAGCAATTACAATAGGCCTTCGCACCGCCTTCGGTGCTCGGGCCTAATAATTAAAGCTGCAAGCAGCGTTGGAGGCCCTCGCACCTCTGGCGCCGCTTCGGCCTATTGCACCGCCCCATGACCCCGCAACCTCCCTCCAGCAACACAGCCGCTGTCGCCCACAGCCATAAACCCATTCTTCCAGAGTTTATCTACATCAAGAGGTGATTTTCCTCATGGGAGGATCAACTTGCACCTCAGCCTGTCCAGTGATGACATCTGAAGCATTCATGACCTTGTTTCTTACAAACTGTGTTGAATTCCCACAAACTGGAGCATGATTTCATCAAGAGGAAAATTCCACGTGGCCACTAGGTGGTGGTAAAGTTGTTTTAATGTAGGACCAATGTTCAGGTTGGATCTCTGAATGAGAACAGGAAAATATTAGCTCAATTGGTCAACTGACAGCAGGGTTAGTGCCACTTCCTGTATAATGGCGAATGATTTAAACCATCACAGAAAGCCATTTTAATCATGATGCTGTAAGAAGTCAGTCATATTTTCAACCATGAGTTCATGAAGGATGATATTAATGAGTTAGAATTAGTTATACAGAGGATAAAGGGTTAAAATGGTGGGACTTCCTGTTCCCAGGGGGCGGGGCTATGGTGTTGAGAACAGTAAAGGACATGAAGAGGCTTTTTTGTTTGTCCTGGCATGTTAATAAATATGCCACATTTTATCCATGTAGTTCAAAGCAGTAGGTTGGAGCTGATAGATTAACTATTATAAGGGGGCGCTATAGAGCCACATATACCAGCATATGTGTCAATTGAATCAGTTCCAGGCCTGACCACTGTCCTCCCTGCCAAGTTTGGTGGAGATCAGGAGTACATTGGGTCAGTTACAAGTACTTCCTGTTTCATGGCGGTGGACGCCATTTGCCATGTTTTGCTTGAGGAAGGAACTTGAGGTTTTTTTTCTCTTATATCATGAAAGGGTTTGACCTGATCTCAAGCACTTTTGAGTGTGTGAGGTTAATCCCTGACGAGAGGGACCCTGCTGCAGGAAAAAGGCACTTCCTGTTTCAAGTGGGCGGGGCTTAGGCCAAGACCAGAAGTAATTACATATATCTGTTAAGAAGCATACTCTGATTAATCAGTGCAAGTGTGATGCTGATTGGATGAAAATTGAGGGATTTATACTCAATAATGATGTCATGGCGTTTTATCCAACCTTGTCATGGCGCCACGGTCTCGCCATGCAGCGTTGAGCAATGTCATGATGACAACATCAGGACTTGTAGATGTGGTCCGCATGGAAGTGAAGGAGAAACTATATGCAGTTTGGTACAGAATGAGTGTTGTATTGCAGAAATAATAGATTCCGTGCTTGTTGGCGAAACATCAAAACTTGATGAGGCGCCGCCGCTGAACGCCACCTCCTATTAGAAAAATTTCAATAACTTTTGACCACAGCATGCCTCTGGAGTGTTCAGACTGAGTTTGAGGTAAATACGATAAAATCTGTAGGAGGAGTTCGTTCAAATGCAAGGCAAAGAAACATGCAAAAATGACCCCAAAAATGACACTTTTTTCAAAATGGCCTGACTTCCTGTTGAAGTTATCATATAGGTCCAAGAGGACTTTTTGGTACATCCTTCCAAGTTCTATCAATATACTGGATTTCAGCCATATCAGGTCAATGTAGTGGGCAGATTATGATCAATTAAATATTTGTAGGGGGCGCTATAGAGCCATATTGCAATTTTTCCAGCATATGTCAATGTGGCTGAGTTCTCAGGCTCTGACCGCGTTCCTTCCCTGCCAGGTTTGGTGCGAGATCAGCAGTACAATGTGTCAGTTACAAGTGCTTCCTGTTTGATGGCGTCGGACCGCTATTCGCCATGGTTACGTTTGGCGAAGGAGCTTGAGATTTTTATTGTGGTATCATGAAAGGGTTTGACCTGTTGTGAAGTACTTTCAAGTGTGTAATGTTTATTCCTGAGGAAGATGGATCCCCGGCGTCTGAAAAAAAGCACTTCCTGTTGGAAGTGGGCGGGGCTTAGGGCTAGACCGGAATTGGTGATATGAATCTGTTCAGGGCGGGATGCTGATTAATCTCTGCAAGTCTGATGGGGATTGGATCAGAATTGAGGGATTTATAGTGATTTATGATGTCATGGCGTCTTATCAAAGTTCGCCATGGCGCCACGGTCTCGCCCTGCAGCATAGAGCAACAGTTTTCACTGGTTATCATCACCAACTTGTTTTCTGCTGTCTGACCCAGTTTGGACCTGGTTGTGTTCAAAACGTCAGATAAGAGGGTCTCCAAGTAAAAACCATGACTTCCTGTCGCCAGGGGGCGTGGCTAATTCATAACCCAAATATTGACATGTAGATGTGTTCAGGATGGGACTGGCATCATACATGGCCATTTTGGTTCAGATACATTGTTTTATGTGGAAGTTATATCACTTTCGTTCTTCACGGCGACACATCAAACTTTGAGGCCCCACCCCCTCCATGCCCTTTCTCCTATTAGAAAACTTTCAATAACTTTTAAAGACACATGCCTTCTGGACATCCTGAGCTATTTTGGTAGCGGTACGATAAAATCTCTAGGAGGAGATAGATTTTGAAAATGTCAGTAAAACGCCAAAATGGCGACTTTGACCCAAAATGGCCGACTTCCTGTTGGTTTTAGGCTGTTGCTCCAAGAGGATTTTTTGTTCGACCGAACATTTAGAATATTTGTAGCAATTTTCATAAAGATTGATGACGTGCAGTGGCGGGGCATATTAAATAGGTGGCGCTCTTCATTCAATTTTGCCCGAACAGTCCCAAGCACCCCAAAATATCAAATTTTTCAGCATTCCTTTGGGGGGGTACACAAAAATAGGCGCGTTTTCGTGCATGTTCAGGTCCCCAAAAATGCCTCCAATGTTTAAGAAGAAGAAGAAGAAGAAGAAGAAGAAGAAGAAGAAGAAGAAGAAGAATAAGGAAGAAACGGAGCAATTACAACAGGCCTTCGCACCGCCTTCGGTGCTCGGGCCTAATTAAAGCTGCAAGCAGCGTTGGAGGCCCTCGCACCTCTGGCGCCGCTTCGGCCTTTTGCACCCCCCATCACCTAGCAGCCTCCCTCCAGCAGCGCGGCCGCTCTCGCCGACAGCCATATACCCATTCTTGCAGAGTTTATCTCCATCAAGAGGTGATTTTCGGCATGAGAGGATCAACTTGCAACTCAGCCTGTCCAGTCATGACATCTGAAGCATTCATCACTTTGTTTCTTACAAACTGTGTTGAATTCCCACAAACTGGAGCATGATTTCATCAAGAGGAAAATTCCACGTGGCCAGTAGTTGGTGGTAAAGTTGTTTTAATGTAGAACCATGTTCAGGTTGGAACTCTGTTGAGAACAGGAAAATATTAGCTCAATTGGTCAACTGACATCAGGGTTAGTGCCACCTCCTGTATAATGGCGAATGATTTAAACCATCACAGGAAGCCATTTTAATCAAGCTGCTGTAAGAAGTCAGTGATATTTTCAACCATGAGTTCATGAAGGATGATATTAATGAGTTAGAATTAGTTATATACAGAGGATAAAGGGTTAAAATGGTGGGTCTCCCTGTTCCCAGGGGTCGGGGCTATGGTGTTGAGAACATCAGGACATGAAGAAACTTTTTTGTTTGTCCTGGCATGTTACAAAAATATGCCACATTTTATCATGTCGTTCAAAGCAGTGGTTGGAGCTGATAGATTAAATATTTATAGGGGGCGCTATAGAGCCACATAACCAGCATATGTGTACTTGAATCAGTTCCAGGGTCTGACCACTGTCCTCCCTGTCAAGTTTGGTGGAGATCAGGAGTACATTGGGTCAGTTACAAGTACTTCCTGTTTAATGGCGGTGGACGCCATTCGCCATGGTTTTGCTTGACAACAGAACTTGAGGTTTTTTTCTATAGTTCCATTAAAGGGTTTGACCTGATCTCAAGCACTGTAGAGTGTGTGAGGTTAATCCCTGAAGAGAGGGACCCCGCTGTCTGAAAATTGCACTTCCTGTTTCAAGTGGGCGGGGCTTAGGCCAAGACCAGAAGTAGTAACATGTATCTGTTCAGGAGCAGCCCCTGATTAATCAGTGTAAGTGTCATATTAATGGTATAAAAATTGAGGGATTTATACAGATTAATGATGTCATGGCGTCTTATCCAAGTGTGTCATGGCGCCACGGTCTCGCCATGCAGCGTTGAGCAATGTCCAGATGACAACATCTGGACATGTAGATGTGGTTGGCATGGAACTGACGTGAAACCTGTGCAGTTTGGTACAGAATGAGTGTTGTATTTCAGAAATAATGGATTCCGTGCTTGATGGCGAAACATGAAAACTTGATGACGAGCCGCCGCTGAACGCCACCTCCTATTAGAAAATTTTCAATAACTTTTGACCACACATGCCTCTGGAGTGTTCAGGCTGAGTTTGAGGTAAATACGATGAAATCTGTAGGAGGAGTTCGTTCAAATGCAAGGCAAAGAAACATGCAAAAATGACCCCCAAAATGACACTTTTTTCAAAATGGCCGACTTCCTGTTGACGTTATCATATAGGTCCAAGAGGGTTTTTTGTACATCCTTCCAAGTTCTATCAATATACTGGATTTCAGCTATATTGTTCAATGTAGTGGGCAGATATGATCATTTAAATATTTGTAGGGGGCGCTATAGAGCCAAATTGCACTTTTTCCAGCATATGTCAATGTGGCTGAGTTCCCAGCCTGACTGTGGTCCATCCTGCCAAGTTGGGTGGAGATCAGCAGTACAATGGGTCAGTCACAAGTACTTCCTGTTTGATGGCGTCGGACCACTATTCGCCATGGTTACGTTTGGCGAAGGAACTTGAGATTTTTATTGTGGTATCATGAAAGGGTTTCACGTGTTATCAAGCACTTTCAAGTGTGTAAGTGTCATTCCTGAGAAGAAGGACCCCGGCGTCTGAAAAAAAGCACTTCCTGTCGAAAGTGGGGGGGGCTTAGAGCTAGACCGGAATTGTTGAAATGGATCTGTTCAGGGCCAGACACTGATTAATCCCTGAAAGTCTGATGAGGATCGGGTGAAAATTGATGTATTTATAGTGATTTATGATGTCATGGCGTCTTATCAAAGTTCGCCATGGCGCCACGGTCTCGCCCTGCAGCCTAGATCAACAGTTTTCACCGGATATCATCACCAACCTGTTTTCTGCTGTCTGACCTAGTTTGGACCTGGTTGTCTCGAAAACGTCAGATAAGTGGGTCTCCAAGTAAAAACAATGACTTCCTGTCGCCAGGGGGCGTGGCCAATTCATAACCCAAATATTGACATGTAGAGGTGTTCAGGATGGGAATGGCATCATACATGGCAATTTTGGTTCAAATATATTGTTTTATGTGGAAGCTATATCACTTTCGTTCTTCACGGCGAGACATCAAATTTTGAGGCCCCACCCCCTCCATGCCCTTTCTCCTATTAGAAAACTTTCAATAACTTTTAAAGACACATGCCTTCTGGACATCCTGAGCTATTTTGGTAGTGGTATGATGAAATCTCTGGGAGGAGATAGATTTTGAAAATGTCAGTAAAACGCCAAAATGGCGACTTTGACCCAAAATGGCCGACTTCCTGTTGGTTTTAGGCTGTTGCTCCAAGAGGCGTTTTTGTTTGCCCAAACATTTAGAATATATCTAGCGATTTTCATAAAGATTGATGACGTGCAGTGGCGGGGCATAATAAATAGGTGGCGCTCTCATTCAATTTGGCCCGAACAGTCCCGAGCAACCCAAAATATCAAATTTTTCACATTCCTTTGGGGGGGTACACAAAAATAGGCGCGTTTTCATGCATGTTCAGGTCCCCAAAAATGCCTCCAATGTTTAAGAAGAAGAATAATAAGAAGAAGAAGAAGAAGAAGAAGAATAAGGAAAAAACGGAGCAATTACAACAGGCCTTCGCACCGCCTTCGGTGCTCGGGCCTAATAAGGAAGAAACGGAGCAATTACAACAGGCCTTCGCACCGCCTTCGGTGCTCGGGCCTAATTAAAGCCGCAAGCGGCATCCATCGGGTCCGAGCTGCCTGGACCCCGCCACCCGATGTCGCCATGACAACAGGTGGTGTAACGCGTTAAGGACCCAACCGGTATGAATGCTGTGAAGTTTGGTGAAGATCCCATGTATTTCTATGGAGATATGATCAACCCGTGTTTCATGGCGAGGAGGCTTTTTCCGTCGGTTGCCACGGTTACAGGCTTTTTCCTATTAGAAAGATTTGAATAGCATTTGGTCCCCAACTTGTCAGGAAGGTTCCCACCAAGTTTGGAGTCGGTCGCACGAATCCCCTCAGACTAGTTTGTTAAAATGGGAGTGAAATCCAAGATGGCGGTCACACCGTTGCCATGGCAGCAAGTGTTCTATTGACATCAATGCTGGACTTGGGGTGTCAGAAGTATGAATCCTGTCAAGTTTGGTGCAGATCCCACGTATTCCTATGGAGATATAAGCAAACCGTGTTTCATGGCGAGGTCATTTTCCATCAGTTGCCACGGTAACACGCTTCCTGCTATTAGAAAGATTTGAGGAGCGTTTGGTCCCCAACTTGTCAGGAAGCTTCCCACCAAGTTTGAAGTCAGTCGCACGAATCCCCTCAGACTAGTTCGTTAAAATGGCAGTTAAATCCAAGATGGCGGGCACCCCGTTGCCATGGCGACAGGTGTTCTATTGACTTCTTTGCTGGACTTGGGGTGTCACAGGTATGAATCCTGTCAAGTTTGGTGCAGTTCCCATCTATTTCTATGGAGATATGAGCAAACCGTGTTTCATGGCGAGAAGGCGGTTTTCCGTCGGTTGCCACGGTAACACGTTTCCTGCTATTAGAAAGATTTGAACAATTTTTGGTCCCCAACTTGTCAGGAAGCTTCCCACCAAGTTTGGAGTCAATCGCACGAATCCCCTCAGACTAGTTCGTTCAAATACGATGTGTGTAAAGTGCAAAAAATGGCAAAAAAATGGCCGAACACGCCAAGATGGCGGGCGCCCTTTTGCCATGGCGACATGTGTTACTTTGAGTTTTTTGGTCAACACGGGGTGGTACACGTGTGTGCCGAGTTTCGTCTTCCTACGTTGAAGTAGACTTCCGGGGCCCCATTCATGTGGTGATTTTTGGTGACTCTAGGTGGCGCTGTTGAGCCAATTTTGCATTGAATAGTATGCGGACTTTATAATATCCGATTTTCGCCAGGCTTGAGGTGTGTGCCAAGTTTCACAACTTTTCATGGGTGTTTAGGGGGTCAAATTTGGCGTCGAAATGCTTAGGAGGAGGAGGAGAAGGAGAATTAAAGCCGCAAGCGGCATCCATCGGGTCCGAGCTGCCTGGACCCCGCCACCCAATGTCGCCCTGGGAAAAGGTGGTGTAATGCGTTAAGGACCCAACGTGTGTGAATACTGTCAAGTTTGGTGCAGTTCCCATTTATTCCTATGGAGATATGAGCAAACCGTGTTTCATGGCGAGATGGTCATTTTCCGTCGGTTGTCATGGTAACACGCTTTCTCCTATTAGAAAGATTTGAGGAGTGTTTGGTCCCCAACTTGTCAGGAAGGTTCCCACCAAGTTTGGAGTCGGTCGCCCGAATCCCCTCAGACTAGTTCGTTCAAATGGCAGTGAAATCCAAGATGGCGGGTACACCGTTGCCATGGCAACAGGTGTTCGATTGACTTCTTTGCTGCACTTGGGGTGTCACCAGTATGAATCCTGTCAAGTTTGGTGCAGATCCCACGTATTTCTAAGGAGATATGAGCAAACCGTGTTTCATGGCGAGAAGGTCATTTTCCGTCGGTTGCCACGGTAACACGCTTTTTGCTATTAGAAAGATTTGAATAGTGTGTGGTCCCCAACTTGTCAGGAAGCTTCCCACCAAGTTTGGAGTCAATCGCACGAATCCCCTCAGACTAGTTCGTTCAAATACAATGTGTGTAAACTGCAAAAAATGGCAAAAAAATGGCTGCACACGCCAAGATGGCAGGCACCCGGTTGCCATGGCAACATGTGTTGCATAGAGTTTTTTGGTCGAGTCATGGTGGTACACGTGTGTGCCGAGTTTCGTGTTCCTACGTCGAAGTAGACCTTTGGGACCCCATTCATTTGGGGATTTTTGGGTGTTCTAGGGGGCGCTGTTGAGCCAATTTTGCATTGAAATGTATGCGGACCTTATAATATCCGAGTTACGCGGGACTTGACATGTGTGCCAAGTTTCACAACTTTTCATGGGTGTTTAGGGGGTCAAATTAGGCGTCGAAATGCTTAGGAGGAGAATAATAATTAAAGCCGCAAGCGGCATCCATCGGGTCCGAGCTGCCTGGACCCCGCCACCCGATGTCGCCATGACAACAGGTGGTGTAATGCGTTAAGGACCCAACGTGTATGAATCCTGTCAAGTTTGGTGCAGTTCCCATTCATTCCTGTGGAGATATGAGCAAACCGTGTTTCATGGCGTGAAGGCGTTTTTGTATGGGTTGCCACGGTTACAGGCTTTTTCGTATTAGAAAGATTTGAATAGTGTGTGGTCCCCAACTTGTCAGGAAGCTTCCCAACAAGTTTGGAGTCTGTCGCACGAATCCCCTCAGACTAGTTCGTTCAAATGGCAGTGAAATCCAAGATGGCGGGCACCCCGTTGCCATGGCAACAGGTGTTCGATTGACTTATTTGGTGAACTTGGGGTGTCACCAGTATGAATCCTGTCAAGTTTGGTGCAGATCCCACGTATTTCTAAGGAGATATGAGCAAACCGTGTTTCATGGCGAGAAGGTCATTTTGCGTCGGTTGCCACGGTAACATGCTTTCTGCTATTACAGAGATTTGAATAGCGTTTGGTCCCCAACTTGTCAGGAAGCTTCCCACCAAGTTTGGAGTCAGTGGCACAAATCCCCTCAGACTAGTTTGTTCAAATACGATGTGTGTAAAGTGCCAAAAATGGCAAAAAAATGGCCGCACACGCCAAGATGGCGGGCACCCAGTTGCCATGGCAACAGGTGTTTGATTGACTTTTTTGCTCAGCTTGGCGTGTTAGACGTGTGTGCCGAGTTTGGTCTTCATACGTCGAAGTAGACTTTTGGGACCCCATTCATTTGGGGATTTTTTTTTTTTGTAGGTGGCGCTGTTGAGCCAATTTTGTATTGAAGTGTATGCGGACCTTATAATATCCGAGTTACGCGGGGCTTGACGTGTGTGCCAAGTTTCACAACTTTTCATGGGTGTTTAGGGGGTCAAATTTGGCGTCGAAATGCTTAGAAGGAGAAGTATAATAATAAACATTTCAACTACAATAGGGTCTCGCCATACTTCGTATGGCTCGGACCCTAATTAAAGCCGCAAGCGGCATCCATCGGGTCCGAGCTGCCTGGACCCCGCCACCCGATGTCGCCATGACAACAGGTGGTGTAACGCGTTAAGGACCCAACCTGTATGAATCATGTCAAGTTTGGTGCAGTTCCCATGTATTCCTGTGGAGATATGAGCAAACCGTGTTTCATGGCGAGAAGGCTTTTTTCCGTCGGTTGCCACGGTTACACGCTTTCTCCTATCAGAAAGATTTGAGTAGCGTTTGTTCCCCAACTTGTCAGGAAGGTTCCCACCAAGTTTGGAGTCTGTCGCCCGAATCCCCTCAGACTAGTTCGTTGAAATGGCAGTGAAATCCAAGATGGCGGGTACACCGTTGCCATGGCAACAGGTGTTCGATTGACTTCTTTGCTGCACTTGGGGTGGGACACGTATGAATGCTGTGAAGTTTGGTGAAGATCCCGTGTATTTCTATGGAGATATGATCAACCCGTGTTTAATGGCGAGGAGGCTTTTTCCGTCGGTTGCCACGGTTACAGGCTTTTTCTTATTAGAAAGATTTGAATAGCATTTGGTCCCCAACTTGTCAGGAAGGTTCCCACCAAGTTTGGAGTCGGTCGCCCGAATCCCCTCAGACTAGTTCGTTCAAATGGCAGTGAAATCCAAGATGGCGGGTACACCGTTGCCATGGCAACAGGTGTTCAATTGACTTGTTTGCTGGACTTGGGGTGTGACACGTATGAATACTGTGAAGTTTGGTGCAGATCCCGTGTATTTCTATGGAGATATGATCAACCCGTGTTTCATGGCGAGGAGGCTTTTTCCGTCGGTTGCCACGGTTACAGGCTTTTTCCTATTAGAAAGATTTGAATAGTGTTTGGTCCCCAACTTGTCAGTAACGTTCTCACCAAGTTTGGAGTCTGTCGCACGAATCCCCTCAGACTAGTTCGTTGAAATGGCAGTGAAATCCAAGATGGCGGGCACCCCGTTGCCATGGCAACAGGTGTTTGATTGACTACTTTGCTGGACTTGGGGTGTCACAGGTATGAATACTGTGAAGTTTGGTGCAGATCCCATTTATTTCTATGGAGATATGAGCAAACCGTGTTTCATGGCGAGAAGGCGTTTTTCCGTCGGTTGCCATGGTAACACGCTTTCTGCTATTAGAAAGATTTGAATAGCGTTTGGTCCCCAACTTGTCAGGAAGGTTCCCTCTAAGTTTGGAGTCAGTCGCACGAATCCCCTCAGACTAGTTCGTTCAAATACGATGTGTGTAAAGTGCAAAAAATGGCCAAAAAATGGCCGCACACGCCAAGATGGCGGCCACGCCGTTGCCATGGCAACAGGTGTTTCATTGACTTTTTTGCTCAGCTTGGGGTGTTAGACGTGTGTGCCGAGTTTCGTCTTCCTACGTCGAAGTAGACTTTTGGGACCCCATTCATTGTGTGATTTTTTTGGTGTCTAGGTGGCGCTGTTGAGGCACTTTTGCATTGAAGTGTATGCGGACCTTATAATATCCGAGTTATGCGGGGCTTGACGTGTGTGCCAAGTTTCACAACTTTTCATGGGTGTTTAGGGGGTCAAATTTGGCGTCGAAATGCTTAGAAGGAGAATAAACATTTCAGGAACAATAGGGCCTTGCCATACTTTGTATGGCTCGGACCCTAATTAAAGCCGCAAGCGGCATCCATCGGGTCCGAGCTGCCTGGACCCCGCCACCCGATGTCGCCATGACAACAGGTGGTGTAATGCGTTAAGGACCCAACAAGTATGAATACTGTCAAGTTTGGTGCAGTTCCCATTTATTCCTGTGGAGATATGAGCAAACCGTGTTTCATGGCGAGAAGGTGTTTTTCCGTGGGTTGCCACGGTAACACGCTTTTTGCTATTAGAAAGATTTGAATAGCGTTTGGTCCCCAACTTGTCAGGAAGGTCCCCACCAAGTTTGGAGTCAGTGGCACGAATCCCCTCAGACTAGTTCGTTCAAATGGCAGTGAAATCCAAGATGGCGGGCAGTGCGTTGCCATGGCAACAGGTGTTCTATTGACATCAATACTGGACTTGGGTTGTCACAAGTATGAATCCTGGCAAGTTTGGTGCAGATCCCACGTATTCCTATGGAGATATAAGCAAACCGTGTTTCATGGCGAGAAGGCGTTTTTCCATCGGTTGCCATGGTAACACGTTTTCTGCTATTAGAAAGATTTGAATAGCGTTTGGTCCCCAACTTGTCAGGAAGCTTCCCTCTAAGTTTTGAGTCAGTCGCACGAATCCCCTCAGACTAGTTCGTTCAAATACGATGTGTGTAAAGTGGAAAAAATGGCAAAAAAATGGCCGCACACGCCAAGATGGCGGGCACCCCGTTGCCATGGCGACAGGTGTTACATTGAGTTTTTTGGTCAACACGGGGTGGTACACGTGTGTGCCAAGTTTCGTCTTCCTACGTTGAAGTAGACTTCCTGGGCCCCATTCATGTGGTGATTTTTGGTGACTCTAGGTGGCGCTGTTGAGCCAATTTTGCATTGAAGTGTATGCGGACCTTATAATATCCGAGTTACGCCGGGCGTGAGGTCTGTGCCAAGTTTCACAACTTTTCATGGGTGTTTAGGGGGTCAAATTTGGGGTCGAAGCGCTTAGGAGAACGAGAATAATAAACATAGCAGAAACAATAGGGCCCCGCCATACTTCGTATGGCTCGGACCCTAATTAAAGCCGCAAGCGGCATCCATCGGGTCCGAGCTGCCTGGACCCCGCCACCCGATGTCGCCATGACAACAGGTGCTGTAAAGTTTTTTTGTATTAGAAAGATTTGAGGAGCGTTTGGTCCCCAACTTGTCAGGAAGCTTCACACCAAGTTTGGAGTCAGTCGCACGAATCCCCTCAGACTAGTTTGTTCAAATGGCAGTGAAATCCAAGATGGCGGGCACCCTGTTGCTATGGCAACAGGTGTTCGATTGACATCAATGCTGGACTTGGGTTGTCAGAAGTATGAATCCTGTCAAGTTTGGTGCAGATCCCACGTATTCCTATGGAGATATAAGCAAACCGTGTTTCATGGCGAGGGCATTTTTCGTCAGTTGCCACGGTTACACGCTTTTTCCTATTAGAAAGATTTGAGGAGCGTTTGGTCCCCAACTTGTCAGGAAGGTTCCCACCAAGTTTGGACTCAGTCGCACGAATCCCCTCACACTAGTTCGTTAAAATGGGAGTGAAATCCAAGATGGCGGGCAGTGCGTTGCCATGGCAACAGGTGTTCTATTGACATCAATGCCGGAGTTGGGGTGTCACAAGTATGAATCCTGTCAAGTTTGGTGCAGATCCCAGGTATTCCTATGGAGATATAAGCAAACCGTGTTTCATGGCGAGGGCATTTTTCCGTCGGTTGCCACGGTTACACGCTTTTTCCTATTAGAAAGATTTGAGGAGCGTTTGGTCCCCAACTTGTCAGGAAGCTTCCCACCAAGTTTGAAGTCAATCGCACGAATCCCCTCAGACTAGTTCGTTAAAATGGCAGTTAAATCCAAGATGGCGGGCACCCCGTTGCCATGGCAAGAGGTGTTCTATTGACTTCTTTGCTGGACTTGGGGTGTCACAGGTATGAATCCTGTCAAGTTTGGTGCAGTTCCCATCTATTTCTATGGAGATATGAGCAAACCGTGTTTCATGGCGAGAAGGCGGTTTTCCGTCGGTTGCCACGGTAACACGTTTCCTGCTATTAGAAAGATTTGAACAACTTTTGGTCCCCAACTTGTCAGGAAGCTTCCCACCAAGTTTGGAGTCAATCGCACGAATCCCCTCAGACTAGTTCGTTCAAATACGATGTGTGTAAAGTGCAAAAAATGGCAAAAAAATGGCCGCACACGCCAAGATGGCGGGCACCCTGTTGCCATGGCGACAGGTGTTACATAGAGTTTTTTGGTCAACACGGGGTGGTACACGTGTGTGCCGAGTTTCGTCTTCCTACGTTGAAGTAGACTTCCTGGGCCCCATTCATGTGGTGATTTTTGGTGACTGTAGGTGGCGCTGTTGAGCCAATTTTGCATTGAATAGTATGCGGACCTTATAATATCCGATTTTCGCCGGGCTTGACATGTGTGCCAAGTTTCACAACTTTTCATGGGTGTTTAGGGGGTCAAATTTGGCGTCGAAATGCTTAGGAGGAGGAGGAGAAGGAGAATAAACATTTCAACCACAATAGGGCCTTGCCATACTTTGTATGGCTCGGACCCTAATTAAAGCCGCAAGCGGCATCCATCGGGTCCGAGCGGCCTGGACCCCGCCACCCGTCTCATACACCTTTTCCTAGCATGGTAGGTAACCTGGTAACATGGAAGGATAAATGGCAAAACAAAAAAATGTGAAATGTTGATATACTAAGTAAGCATTTTTTGCTTGCATGCTAATTCTGCTAGCTAACATGCTATGTCGCCATGACAACAGGTGGTGTAACACGTTAGGGACCCAACAAGTATGAATCCTGTCAAGTTTGGTGCAGTTCCCATTTATTCCTGTGGAGATATGAGCAAACCGTGTTTCATGGCGAGAAGGCTTATTTGCATGGTTGCCACGGCAACATGCTTTCTCCTATTACAGAGATTGGACTAGCGTTTGGTCCCCAACTTGTCAGGAAGGTTCCCGCCAAGTTTGGAGTCAATCGCATGAATCCCCTCAGACTAGTTTGTTGAAATGGCAGTGAAATCCAAGATGGCGGCCACCCCGTTGCCATGGCAACAGGTGTTCGATTGACGTCTTTGCTGGACTTGGGGTGTCACAGGTATGAATACTGTGAACTTTGGTGCAGATCCCATGTATTTCTATAGAGATATGAGCAAACCGTGTTTCATGGCGAGGTCTTTTTCCATCGGTTGCCACGGTAACACGCTTTCTGCTATTAGAAAGATTTGAGGAGCGTTTGGTCCCCACCTTGTCAGGAAGGTCCCCACGGAGTTTGGAGTCGGTCGGACCATTCCCCTCAGACTAGTTCGTTGAAATGGCAATGAGAGCCACGATGGCGGCCACCCCGTTGCCATGGCAACAGGTGTTTGATTGACTTGTTTGCTGGACTTGGGATGTGACAGGTATGAATCCTATCAAGTTTGGTGCAGATCCCACGTATTTCTATGGAGATATGAGCAAACCGTGTTTCATGGCGAGAAGGCGGTTTTCCGTCGGTTGCCACGGTAACACGCTTTCAGCTATTAGAAAGATTTGAATAGCGTTTGGTCCCCAACTTGTCAGGAAGCTTCCCACCAAGTTTGGAGTCACTCGCACGAATCCCCTCAGACTAGTTCGTTCAAATACGATGTGTGTAAAGTGCAAAAAATGGCAAAAAAATGGCCGAACACGCCAAGATGGCGGACGCCCTGTTGCCATGGCGACAGGTGTTAGATTGACTTTTTAGCTCGACTCGGGGTGTTACTCGTGTGTGCCAAGTTTCGTCTTCCTACGTTGAAGTAGACGTTCCCGGACCCCATATAATGGGGTATTTTTGCGGAGTCTAGGTGGCGCTGTTGAGCCAATTTTGCATTGAATAGTATGCGGACCTTATAATATCCGATTTTCGCCGGGCTTGACGTGTGTGCCAAGTTTCACAACTTTTCATGGGTGTTTAGGGGGTCAAATTTGGGGTCGAAGCGCTTAGAAGGAGTATAATAATAATTAAAGCCGCAAGCGGCATCCATCGGGTCCGAGCTGCCTGGACCCCGCCACCCGATGTCGCCATGACAACAGGTGCTGTAAAGTTTTTTTGTATTAGAAAGATTTGAGGAGCGTTTGGTCCCCAACTTGTCAGGAAGCTTCACACCAAGTTTGGAGTCAGTCGCACGAATCCCCTCAGACTAGTTTGTTCAAATGGCAGTGAAATCCAAGATGGCGGGCACCCTGTTGCTATGGCAACAGGTGTTCGATTGACATCAATGCTGGACTTGGGTTGTCAGAAGTATGAATCCTGTCAAGTTTGGTGCAGATCCCACGTATTCCTATGGAGATATAAGCAAACCGTGTTTCATGGCGAGGGCATTTTTCGTCAGTTGCCACGGTTACACGCTTTTTCCTATTAGAAAGATTTGAGGAGCGTTTGGTCCCCAACTTGTCAGGAAGGTTCCCACCAAGTTTGGACTCAGTCGCACGAATCCCCTCACACTAGTTCGTTAAAATGGGAGTGAAATCCAAGATGGCGGGCAGTGCGTTGCCATGGCAACAGGTGTTCTATTGACATCAATGCCGGAGTTGGGGTGTCACAAGTATGAATCCTGTCAAGTTTGGTGCAGATCCCAGGTATTCCTATGGAGATCTAAGCAAACCGTGTTTCATGGCGAGGGCATTTTTCCGTGGGTTGCCACGGTTACACGCTTTTTCCTATTAGAAAGATTTGAGGAGCGTTTGGTCCCCAACTTGTCAGGAAGCTTCCCACCAAGTTTGAAGTCAATCGCACGAATCCCCTCAGAGTAGTTCGTTAAAATGGCAGTTAAATCCAAGATGGCGGGCACCCCGTTGCCATGGCAACAGGTGTTCTATTGACTTCTTTGCTGGACTTGGGGTGTCACAGGTATGAATCCTGTCAAGTTTGGTGCAGTTCCCATCTATTTCTATGGAGATATGAGCAAACCGTGTTTCATGGCGAGAAGGCGGTTTTCCGTCGGTTGCCACGGTAACACGTTTCCTGCTATTAGAAAGATTTGAACAACTTTTGGTCCCCAACTTGTCAGGAAGCTTCCCACCAAGTTTGGAGTCAATCGCACGAATCCCCTCAGACTAGTTCGTTCAAATACGATGTGTGTAAAGTGCAAAAAATGGCAAAAAAATGGCCGCACACGCCAAGATGGCGGGCACCCTGTTGCCATGGCGACAGGTGTTACATTGAGTTTTTTGGTCAACACGGGGTGGTACACGTGTGTGCCGAGTTTCGTCTTCCTACGTTGAAGTAGACTTCCTGGGCCCCATTCATGTGGTGATTTTTGGTGACTCTAGGTGGCGCTGTTGAGCCAATTTTGCATTGAATAGTATGCGGACCTTATAATATCCGATTTTCGCCGGGCTTGACATGTGTGCCAAGTTTCACAACTTTTCATGGGTGTTTAGGGGGTCAAATTTGGCGTCGAAATGCTTAGGAGGAGGAGGAGAAGGAGAATTAAAGCCGCAAGCGGCATCCATCGGGTCCGAGCGTCCTGGACCCCGCCACCCGATGTGGCCATGAGAACAGGTGGTGTAATGCGTTAAGGACCCAACGTGTATGAATCCTGTCAAGTTTGGTGCAGTTCCCATTTATTCCTGTGGAGATATGAGCAAACCGTGTTTCATGGCGAGAAGGCTTTTTCCGTCGGTTGCCACGGTTACACGCTTTCTCCTATTAGAAAGATTTGAATAGCGTTTGGTCCCCAACTTGTCAGGAAGGTTCCCAGCAAGTTTGGAGTCGGTTGCACGAATCTCCTCAGACTAGTTCGTTCAAAAGGCAGTTAAATCCAAGATGGCGGGCACGCCGTTGTCATGGCAACAGGTGTTCAATTGACTTCTTTGCTGCACTTGGGGTGTGACATGTAAGAATACTGTGAACTTTGGTGAAGATCCCATGTATTTCTATGGAGATATGAGCAAACCGTGTTTCATGGCGAGAAGGTCATTTTCCGTGGGTTGTCACGGTAACACGCTTTCTGCTATTACAAAGATTTGAATAGCGTTTGGTCCCCAACTTGTAAGGAGGCTTCCTATTAAGTTTGGAGTCAATCGCACGAATCCCCTCAGACTAGTTCGTTAAAATACGATGTGTGTAAAGTGCAAAAAATGGCCAAAACATGGCCGCACACGGCAAGATGGCGGGCACCCCGTTTCCATGGCAACAGGTGTTTCATTGACTTTTTTGCTGGACTCGGGGTGGTATACGTGTGTGCCGAGTTTCGTCTTCCTACGTCGAAGTAGACTTTTGGGACCCCATTCATTAGGGGATTTTTTTGGTCTCTAGGTGGCGCTGTTGAGCCATTTTTGCATTGAAGTGTATGCGGACCATAGAATATCGAAATTTGCTCGGGGCTTGATGTGTGTGCCGAATTTCACAACTTTTCATGGGTGTTTAGGGGGTCAAATATGGCTTTTAGGCGCTTAGAAGGAGGAGAATAAACATTTGGAAAACAATAGGGCCCCGCCATACTTTGTATGGCTCGGACCCTAATAAAGCCGCAAGCGGCATCCATCGGGTCCGAGCGGCCTGGACCCCGCCACCCGTCTCATACACCTTTTCCTAGCATGGTAGGTAACCTGGTCACATAATATTTAACATGGTAAAACACCCAGCTGAAAATCTTAAATGTTGATATACTTAGTTAGCATTTTTTGCTTGCATGCTAATTCTGCTAGCTAACATGCTATGTTGCCATGACAACAGGTGGTGCAATGCGTTAGGGACCCAACAAGTATGAATCCTGTCAAGTTTGGTGCAGATCCCATCTATTTCTCTGGAAATATGAGCAAACCGTGTTTCATGGCGAGAAGGCTTTTTCCGTCGGTTGCCACGGTTACACGCTTTCTCCTATTAGAAAGATTTGAATAGCGTTTGGTCCCCAACTTGTCATGAACGTTCCCACCAAGTTTGGAGTCGGTGGCACGAATCTCCTCAGACTAGTTCACTCACATGGCAGTGAAATCCAAGATGGCGGGCACCCCGTTGCCATGGCAACAGGTGTTTGATTGACTTCTTTGCTGGACTTGGGGTGTCACACGTATGAATACTGTCAAGTTTGGTGCAGATCCCACGTATTTGTATGGAGATATGAGCAAACCGTGTTTCATGGCGAGAAGGCATTTTTCCGTCAGTTGCCACGGTAACACGCTTTCTCCTATTAGAAAGATTCGAATAGCGTTTGGTCCCCAACTTGTCAGGAAGGTTCCCACCAAGTTTGGAGGCAGTCGCACGAATCCCCTCAGACTAGTTTGTTCAAATGGCAGTGAAATCCAAGATGGCGGGCACCCCGTTGCCATGGAAACAGGTGTATGATTGACTTCTTTGCTGGACTTGGGGTGTCACAAGTATGAATCCTGTCAACTTTGGTGCAGATCCCACGTATTTCTATGGAGATATGAGCAAACCCTGTTTCATGGCGAGAAGGTCATTTTGCGTCGGTTGCCACGGTAACACGCTTTCTGCTATTAGAAAGATTTGAATAGCGTTTGGTCCCCAACTTGTGAAAAAGCTTCCCACCAAGTTTGGAGTCAATCGCACGAATCCCCTCAGACTAGTTTGTTCAAATACGATGTGTGTAAAGTGGAAGAAATGGCCAAAAAATGGCCGCACACGGCAAGATGGCGGGCAACCCGTTGCCATGGTAACAGGTGTTTGATTGACTTTTTTGGTCAGGTTGGGGTGTTAGACGTGTGTGCCGAGTTTCGTCTTCCTACGTCGAAGTACACTTTCTGCACCCCATTCATTTGGGGATTTTTGGGGTGTCTAGGGGGCGCTGTTGAGCCACTTTTGCATTGAAGTGTATGCGGACATGAGAATATCAAAATTTTCACCGGGCTTGATGTGTGTGCCAAGTTTCACAACTTTTCATGGGTGTTTAGGCAGTGATATTTGGGCTCAAAGTTCTTAGAAGAATAATAATAATAATTAAAGCCGCAAGCGGCATCCATCGGGTCCGAGCTGCCTGGACCCCGCCACCCGATGTCGCCATGACAACAGGTGGTGTAATGCGTTAAGGACCCAACGTGTCTGAATCCTGTCAAGTTTGGTGCAGTTCCCATTCATTCCTGTGGAGATATGAGCAAACCGTGTTTCATGGCGTGAAGGCGTTTTTCTATCGGTTGCCACGGTTACAGGCTTTTTCGTATTAGAAAGATTTGAATAGTGTGTGGTCCCCAACTTGTCAGGAAGCTTCCCAACAAGTTTGGAGTCTGTCGCACGAATCCCCTCAGACTAGTTCGTTCAAATGGCAGTGAAATCCAAGATGGCGGGCACCCCGTTGCCATGGCAACAGGTGTTCGATTGACTTATTTGGTGAACTTGGGGTGTCACCAGTATGAATCCTGTCAAGTTTGGTGCAGATCCCACGTATTTCTAAGGAGATATGAGCAAACCGTGTTTCATGGCGAGAAGGTCATTTTGCGTCGGTTGCCACGGTAACATGCTTTCTGCTATTACAGAGATTTGAATAGCGTTTGGTCCCCAACTTGTCAGGAAGCTTCCCACCAAGTTTGGAGTCAGTGGCACAAATCCCCTCAGACTAGTTCGTTCAAATACGATGTGTGTAAAGTGCCAAAAATGGCAAAAAAATGGCCGCACACGCCAAGATGGCGGGCACCCAGTTGCCATGGCAACAGGTGTTTGATTGACTTTTTTGCTCAGCTTGGCGTGTTAGACGTGTGTGCCGAGTTTGGTCTTCATACGTCGAAGTAGACTTTTGGGACCCCATTCATTTGGGGATTGTTTTTTTTTGTAGGTGGCGCTGTTGAGCCAATTTTGTATTGAAGTGTATGCGGACCTTATAATATCCGAGTTACGCGGGGCTTGACGTGTGTGCCAAGTTTCACAACTTTTCATGGGTGTTTAGGGGGTCAAATTTGGCGTCGAAATGCTTAGAAGGAGAAGTATAATTAAAGCCGCAAGCGGCATCCATCGGGTCCGAGCGGCCTGGACCCCGCCACCCGATGTCGCCATGACAACAGGTGGTGTAACGCGTTAAGGACCCAACCTGTATGAATCCTGTCAAGTTTGGTGCAGTTCCCATGTATTCCTATGGAGATATGAGCAAACCGTGTTTCATGGCGAGAAGGTCATTTTCCATTGGTCGGCACGGTAACACGCTTTCTGTTATTAGAAAGATTTGAGGAGCGTTTGGTCCCCAACTTGTCAGGAAGGTCCCCACCAAGTTTGGAGTCAGTCGGACGAACCCCCTCAGACTAATTCGTTCAAATGGCAGTGTAATCCAAGATGGCGGCCACCCCGTTGTCAGGGCAACAGGTGTTTAATGGACTTCTTTGCTGGACTTGGGGTGTCACACGTATGAATACTGTGAAGTTTGGTGGAGATCCCATCTATTTCTATGGAGATATGAGCAAACCGTGTTTCATGGCGAGAAGGTCATTTTTCCGTCGGTTGCCATGGCAACAGGTGTTTAATGGACTTCTTTGCTGGACTTGGGGTGTTACACATATGAATCCTGTGAACTTTGGTGAAGATCCCATCTCTTTCTATGGAGATATGAGCAAACCGTGTTTCTTGGCGAGGTCATTTTCCGTCGGTTGCCACGGTAACACGCTTTCTGCTATTAGAAAGATGTGAGGAGCGTTTGGTCCCCAACTTGTCAGGAAGGTCCCCACCGAGTTTGGAGTCGGTCGGACCATTCCCCTCAGACTAGTTCGTTCAAATGGCAATGAGATCCAAGATGGCGGCCACCCCGTTGCCATGGCAACAGGTGTTTGATTGACTTCTTTGCTGGACTTTGGGTGTGACATGTATGAATACTGTGAAGTTTGGTGGAGATCCCATGTATTTCTATGGAGATATGAGCAAACCGTGTTTCATGGCGAGAAGGCGTTTTTCCGTCGGTTGCCACGGTAACACGTTTCCGGCTATTAGAAAGATTTGAACAATTTTTGGTCCCCAACTTGTCAGGAAGCTTCCCACCAAGTTTGGAGTCAATCGCACGAATCCCCTCAGACTAGTTCGTTCAAATACGATGTGTGTAAAGTGGAAAAAATGGCAAAAAAATGGCCGCACACGCCAAGATGGCGGGCACCCTGTTGCCATGGCGACAGGTGTTACATTGAGTTTTTTGGTCAACACGGGGTGGTACACGTGTGTGCCGAGTTTCGTCTTCCTACGTTGAAGTAGACTTCCTGGGCCCCATTCATGTGGTGATTTTTGGTGACTCTAGGTGGCGCTGTTGAGCCAATTTTGCATTGAAGAGTATGCGGACCTTATAATATCCGATTTTCGCCGGGCTTGACGTGTGTGCCAAGTTTCACAACTTTTCATGGGTGTTTAGGGGGTCAAATTTGGCGTCGAAATGCTTAGGAGGAGGAGGAGAAGGAGAATAAACATTTCAACCACAATAGGGCCTTGCCATACTTTGTATGGCTCGGACCCTAACAAGCGGCATCCATCGGGTCCGAGCTGCCTGGACCCCGAAACCCGATGTCGCCATGACAACAGCTGGTGTAATGCGTTAAGGACCCAACCTGTATGAATCATGTGAAGTTTGGTGCAGTTCCCATGTATTCCTGTGGAGATATGAGCAAACCGTGTTTCATGACGAGGAGGCTTTTTCTGTCGGTTGCCACGGTTACAGGCTTTTTCCTATTACAAAGATTTGAATAGCGTTTGTTCCCCAACTGGTCAGTAACGTTCCCACCAAGTTTGGAGTCTGTCGCACGAATCCCCTCAGACTAGTTCGTTAAAATGGCAGTTAAATCCAAGATGGCGGGCACCCCGTTGCCATGGCAACAGGTGTTCTATTGACTTCTTTGCTGGACTTGGGGTGTCACAGGTATGAATCCTGTCAAGTTTGGTGCAGTTCCCATCTATTTCTATGGAGATATGAGCAAACCGTGTTTCATGGCGAGAAGGTCATTTTTCCGTCGGTTGCCATGGCAACAGGTGTTTAATGGACTTCTTTGCTGGACTTGGGGTGTTACACATATGAATCCTGTGAACTTTGGTGAAGATCCCATCTCTTTCTATGGAGATATGAGCAAACCGTGTTTCTTGGCGAGGTCATTTTCCGTCGGTTGCCACGGTAACACGCTTTCTGCTATTAGAAAGATGTGAGGAGCGTTTGGTCCCCAACTTGTCAGGAAGGTCCCCACCGAGTTTGGAGTCGGTCGGACCATTCCCCTCAGACTAGTTCGTTCAAATGGCAATGAGATCCAAGATGGCGGCCACCCCGTTGCCATGGCAACAGGTGTTTGATTGACTTCTTTGCTGGACTTTGGGTGTGACATGTATGAATACTGTGAAGTTTGGTGGAGATCCCATGTATTTCTATGGAGATATGAGCAAACCGTGTTTCATGGCGAGAAGGCGTTTTTCCGTCGGTTGCCACGGTAACACGTTTCCGGCTATTAGAAAGATTTGAACAATTTTTGGTCCCCAACTTGTCAGGAAGCTTCCCACCAAGTTTGGAGGCAATCGCACGAATCCCCTCAGACTAGTTCGTTCAAATACGATGTGTGTAAAGTGGAAAAAATGGCAAAAAAATGGCCGCACACGCCAAGATGGCGGGCACCCTGTTGCCATGGCGACAGGTGTTACATTGAGTTTTTTGGTCAACACGGGGTGGTACACGTGTGTGCCGAGTTTCGTCTTCCTACGTTGAAGTAGACTTCCTGGGCCCCATTCATGTGGTGATTTTTGGTGACTCTAGGTGGCGCTGTTGAGCCAATTTTGCATTGAAGAGTATGCGGACCTTATAATATCCGATTTTCGCCGGGCTTGACGTGTGTGCCAAGTTTCACAACTTTTCATGGGTGTTTAGGGGGTCAAATTTGGCGTCGAAATGCTTAGGAGGAGGAGGAGAAGGAGAATAAACATTTCAACCACAATAGGGCCTTGCCATACTTTGTATGGCTCGGACCCTAATAATTAAAGCCGCAAGCGGCATCCATCGGGTCCGAGCGGCCTGGACCCCGCCACCCGTGTCATACACCTTTTCCTAGCATGGTAGGTAACCTGGTCACATCATATTTAACATGGTAAAACACCCAGCTGAAATGTTGATATACTTAGTTAGCATATTTTCGTAGCATGCTAATTTGCTAGCTAACATGCTATGTTGCCATGACAACAGGTGTTGTAATGCGTTAGGGACCCAAGAAGTATGAATCCTGTCAAGTTTGGTGCAGATCCCACGTATTCTTATGGAGATATAAGCAAACCGTGTTTCATGGCGAGAAGGCTTTTTCCGTCGGTTGCCATGGTTACACACTTTCTCCTATTAGAAAGATTTGAATAGCGTTTGGTCCCCAACTTGTCATGAACGTTCCCACCAAGTTTGGAGTCGGTCGCCCGAATCCCCTCAGACTAGTTTGTTCAAATGGCAGTGAAATCCAAGATGGCGGGTACACCGTTGCCATGGCAACAGGTGTTCGATTGACTTCTTTGCTGCACTTGGGGTGGGACACGTATGAATGCTGTGAAGTTTGGTGAAGATCCCGTGTATTTCTATGGAGATATGAGCCAACCGTGTTTCATGGCGAGGAGGCTTTTTCGGTCTGTTGCCACGGTTACAGGCTTTTTCCTATTAGAAAGATTTGAATAGCGTTTGTTCCCCAACTTGTCAGGAAGGTTCCCACCAAGTGTGGAGTCAGTCGCACGAATCTCCTCAGACTAGTTCGTTCAAATGGCAGTGAAATCCAAGATGGCGGGCACGCCGTTGTCATGGCAACAGCTGTTCGATTGACTTCTTTGCTGCACTTGGGGTGTCACCAGTATGAATACTGTCAAGTTTGGTGCAGATCCCATGTATTTACATGGAGATATGAGCAAACCGTGTTTCATGGCGAGAAGGTCATTTTCCGTCGGTTGCCACGGTAACATGCTTTCTGCTAGTAGAAAGATTTGAACAATTTTTGGTCCCCAACTTGTCAGGAAGCTTCCCACCAAGTTTGGAGTCAGTCGCACAAATCCCCTCAGACTAGTTCGTTGAAATACGATGTGTGTAAAGTGCAAAAAATGGCAAAAAAATGGCCGCACACGCCAAGATGGCGGGCGCCCCGTTGCCATGGCAACAGGTGTTCTATTGAATTTTTTGGTCAGCTCAGCATGTTACACGTGTGTGCCAAGTTTCGTCTTCCTATGTTGAAGTAGACGTTCGGGACCCCATTCATCTGGGGAATTTTTGTGTCCGTAGGTGGCGCTGTTGAGCCAATTTTGCATTGAAGTCAATGCGGACTGTAGAATATAAAATTTTTCACCGGGCTTGATGTGTGTGCCAAGTTTCACAACTTTTCATGGGTGTTTAGGGGGTCAAATTTGGCCTCGAAATGCTTAGAAGGAGGAGAAGAATAATAAACATAGCAGAAACAATAGGGCCTTGCCATACTTTGTATGGCTCGGACCCTAATAAACATTTCAGGAACAATAGGGTCTCGCCATACTTTGTATGGCTCGGACCCTAATAAACATTTCAACCACAATAGGGCCTTGCCATACTTTGTATGGCTCGGACCCTAATTAAAGCCGCAAGCGGCATCCATCGGGTCCGAGCGGCCTGGACCCTGCCACCCGTCTCATACACCTGTTCCTAGCATGGTAGGTAACCTGGTAACATGGAAGGTAACATGGCAAAACACCCAGCTGAAAATCTGAAATGTTGATATACTTAGTTAGCATTTTTTGCTACCATGCTAATTCTGCTAGCTAACATGCTATGTTGCCATGACAAGAGGTGGTGCAATGCGTTAGGGACCCAACAAGTATGAATCCTGTCAAGTTTGGTGCAGTTCCCATTTATTCCTGTGGAGATATGAGCAAACCGTGTTTCATGGCGAGAAGGGTTTTTCCGTCGGTTGCCACGGTTACACAGTTTCTCCTATTAGAAAGATTTGAATAGCGTTTGGTCCCCAAGTTGTCATGAACGTTCCCACCAAGTTTGGAGTCAGTTGCACGAATTCCCTCAGAGTAGTTCACTCACATGGCAGTGAAATCCAAGATGGCGGGCACCCCGTTGCCATGGCAACAGCTGTTTGATTGACTTCTTTGCTGGACTTGGGGTGTGACACGTATGAATACTGTGAACTTTGGTGCAGATCCCAAGTATTGCTATGGAGATATGAGCAAACCGTGTTTCATGGCGAGAAGGCTTTTCTGTCGGTTGCCACGGTTACAGGCTTTTTCCTATTAGAAAGATTTGAGGAGCGTTTGGTCCCCAACTTGTCAGGAAGGTCCCCACCAAGTTTGGAGTCGGTTGCACGAATCCCCTCAGACTAGTTCGTTCAAATGGCAATGAAATCCAAGATGGCGGCCACCCCGTTGCCATGACAACAGGTGTTCGATTGACTTCTTTGCTGGACTTGGGGTGTGACACGTATGAATACTGTGAACTTTGGTGGAGATCCCATGTATTTCTATGGAGATATGAGCAAACCGTGTTTCATGGCGAGAAGGCATTTTTCGGTCGGTTGCCACGGTAACACGCTTTCTGCTATTAGAGAGATTTGAGGAGCGTTTGGTCCCCAACTTGTCAGGAAGCTTCCCACCAAGTTTGGAGTCAGTCGCACGAATCCCCTCAGACTAGTTCGTTCAAATACGATGTGTGTAAAGTGCAAAAAAGTTCCAAAAAATGGCCGCACACGCCAAGATGGCGGGCACCCCGTTTCCACGGCAACAGGTGTTTCATTGACTTTTTTGCTCGACTGGGGGTGGTACACGTGTGTGCCGAGTTTCGTGTTCCTACGTCGAAGTAAAGTTTTGGGACCCCATTCATGTGGAGATTTTTGGTGACTCTAGGTGGCGCTGTTGAGCCAATTTTGCATTGAAGTGTATGCGGACTTTATAATATCCGAGTTACGCGGGGCTTGACGTGTGTGCCAAGTTTCACAACTTTTCATGGGTGTTTAGGGGGTCAAATTTGGCGTTGAAATGCTTAGAAGGAGGAGAATAATAATTAAAGCCGCAAGCGGCATCCATCGGGTCCGAGCGGCCTGGACCCCGCCACCCGATGTCGCCATGACAAGAGGTGGTGTAATGCATTAAGGACCCAACGTGTGTGAATCCTGTCAAGTTTGGTGCAGTTCCCATTTATTCCTCTGGAGATATAAGCAAACCGTGTTTCATGGCGAGAAGGTCATATTCCGTCAGTTGCCACGGGAACACGCTTTCTGCTATTAGAAAGATTTGAGGAGCGTTTGGTCCCCAACTTGTCAGGAAGCTTCCCACCAAGTTTGGTGTCAGTGGCACAAATCCCCTCAGACTAGTTCGTTCAAATGGCAGTGAAATCCAAGATGGCGGCCACCCCGTTGCCATGGCAACAGGTGTTCGATTGACTTCTTTGCTGCACTTGGGGTGTCACACGTATGAATACTGTGAATTTTGGTGCAGATCCCATGTATTTCTATGGAGATGTGAGCAAACCGTGTTTCATGGTGAGAAGGTCATTTTCCGTGGGTTGCCACGGTTACAGGCTTTCTGCTATTAGAAAGATTTGAGGAGTGTTTGGTCCCCAACTTGTCAGGAAGCTTCCCACCAAGTTTGGAGTCAGTGGCACAAATCCCCTCAGACTAGTTCGTTCAAATGGCAGTGAAATCCAAGATGGTGGGCACCCCGTTGCCATGGCAACAGGTGTTTGATGGACTTCTTTGCTGGACTTGGGGTGTTACACGTATGAATACTGTCAAGTTTGGTGCAGTTCCTCTGTATTCCTATGGAGATATAAGCAAAACGCGTTTCATGGCGAGAAGGCTTTTTCTGTCGGTTGCCACGGTTACACGCTTTTTCCTATTAGAAAGATTTGAGGAGCGTTTGGTCCCCAACTTGTCAGGAAGCTTCCCACCAAGTTTGGAGTCAGTCGCACGAATCCCCTCAGACTAGTTTGTGAAAATGTGAGTGAAATCCAAGATGGCGGGCGACCCGTTGCCATGGCAACAGGTGTTTGATTGACTTCTTTGCTGGACTTGGGGTGTGACACGTATGAATACTGTCAACTTTGTTGCAGATCCCATCTATTTCTGTGGAGATATGAGCAAACCGTGTTTAATGGCGAGGTCTTTTTCCATCGGTTGCCACGGTAACACGCTTTCTGCTATTAGAAAGATTTGAGGAGCGTTTGGTCCCCAACTTGTCAGGAAGGTCCCCACCGAGTTTGGAGTCGGTTGGACCATTCCCCTCAGACTAGTTCGTTCAAATGGCAGTGAAATCCAAGATGGCGGGCGACCCGTTGCCATGGTAACAGGTGTTTGATTGACTTCTTTGCTGTACTTGGGGTGTCACACGTATGAATACTGTGAAGTTTGGTGGAGATCCCATCTATTTCTATGGAGATATAAGCAAACCGTGTTTCATGGCGAGAAGGCGTTTTTCCGTCTGTTGCCACGGTAACATGCTTTCTGCTATTAGAAAGATTTGAGGAGCGTTTGGTCCCCAACTTGTCAGGAAGCTTCCCATCAAGTTTGGAGTCAATCGCACGAATCCCCTCAGACTAGTTCGTTCAAATACGATGTGTGTAAAGTGGAAAAAATGGCCAAAAAATGGCCGCACACGCCAAGATGGCGGGCACCCCGTTGCCATGGCAACATGTGTTACATTGAGTTTTTTGGTCAACACGGGGTGGTACACGTGTGTGCCGAGTTTCGTCTTCCTACGTTGAAGTAGACTTCCTGTTCCCCATTCATGTGGTGATTTTTGGTGACTGTAGGTGGCGCTGTTGAGCCAATTTTGCACTGAATAGTATGCGGACCTTAGAATATCCGATTTTCGCCGGGCTTGACGTGTGTGCCAAGTTTCACAACTTTTCATGGGTGTTTAGGGGGTCAAATTTGGCGTCGAAATGCTTAGGAGGAGAAGGAGAATAATAATTAAAGCCGCAAGCGGCATCCATCGGGTCCGAGCTGCCTGGACCCCGCCACCCGATGTTGCCATGACAACAGGTGCTGCAATGCGTTAAGGACCCAACCTGTATGAATCCTGTCAAGTTTGGTGCAGATCCCACGTATTCCTATGGAGATATAAGCAAACCGTGTTTCATGGCGAGGGCGTTTTTCTCTCGGTTGCCACGGTTACAGGCTTTTTCCTATTAGAAAGATTTGAGGAGCGTTTGGTCCCCAACTTGTCAGGAAGCTTTCCACCAGGTTTGGAGTCAGTCGCACGAATCCCCTCAGACTAGTTCGCTCAAATACGATGTGTGTAAAGTGCAAAAAATGGCCACAAAATGGCCGCACACGCCAAGATGGCGGGCACCCCGTAGCCATGGCGACAGGTGTTTGATTGACATTTTTGTTAGACTTGGTGTGTTACACGTGTGTGCCGAGTTTCGTGTTCCTACGTCGAAGTAGACTTTTGGGACCCCATTCATTTGGGGAATTTATTTTTTTCTAGGTGGCGCTGTTGAGCCAATTTTGTATTGAAGTGTATGCGGACCTTATAATATCCGAGTTACGTGGGGCTTGATGTGTGTGCCAAGTTTCACAACTTTTCATGGGTGTTTAGGGGGTCAAATTGGGCCTCGAAATGCTTAGAAAAATAATAATAATAAACATTTGGAAAACAATAGGGCCCCGCCATACTTTGTATGGCTCGGACCCTAATAAACATAGCAGAAACAATAGGGCCTTGCCATACTTTGTATGGCTCGGACCCTAATTAAAGCCGCAAGCGGCATCCATCGGGTCCGAGCGGCCTGGACACCGCCACCCGATGTCGCCATGACAACAGGTGGTGTAATGCGTTAAGGACCCAACCTGTATGAATCCTGTCAAGTTTGGTGCAGATCCCACGTATTCCTATGGAGATATAAGCAAACCGTGTTCCATGGCGAGAAGGCATTTTTCTGTTGGTTGCCACGGTTACACGCTTTTTCCTATTAGAAAGATTTGAGGAGCGTTTGGTCCCCAACTTGTCAGGAAGCTTCCCACCAAGTTTGGAGTCAGTCGCACTAATCCCCTCAGACTAGTTCGTTAAAATGGGAGTGAAATCCAAGATGGCGGGCGACCCGTTGCCATGGTAACAGGTGTTTGATTGACTTCTTTGCTGTAGTTGGGGTGTCACACGTATGAATACTGTGAAGTTTGGTGGAGATCCCATCTATTTCTATGGAGATATAAGCAAACGGTGTTTCATGGCGAGAAGGCGTTTTTCCGTCTGTTGCCACGGTAACATGCTTTCTGCTATTAGAAAGATTTGAGGAGCGTTTGGTCCCCAACTTGTCAGGAAGGTTCCCACCAAGTTTGGAGTCAATCGCACGAATCCCCTCAGACTAGTTCGTTCAAATACGATGTGTGTAAAGTGGAAAAAATGGCAAAAAAATGGCCGCACACGCCAAGATGGCGGGCACCCCGTTGCCATGGCAACATGTGTTACATTGAGTTTTTTGGTCAACACGGGGTGGTACACGTGTGTGTCGAGTTTCGTCTTCCTACGTTGAAGTAGACTTCCTGTTCCCCATTCATGTGGTGATTTTTGGTGACTCTAGGTGGCGCTGTTGAGCCAATTTTACATTGAATAGTATGCGGACCTTATAATATCCGATTTTCGCCGGGCTTGACGTGTGTGCCAAGTTTCACAACTTTTCATGGGTGTTTAGGGGGTCAAATTTGGCGTCGAAATGCTTAGGAGGAGGAGGAGAAGGAGAATAATAATAAACATAGCAGAAACAATAGGGCCTTGCCATACTTTGTATGGCTCGGACCCTAATAAACATAGCAGAAACAATAGGGTCCTTCCATACTTCGTATGGCTCGGACCCTAATTAAAGCCGCAAGCGGCATCCATCGGGTCCGAGCTTCATGGCCCCCAACACCCGTCTCATACACCTTTTCCTAGCATGTTAGCTAACCTGCTAACATGCTTTGTAACATGGTAAAATGTCCAGCTGAAATCTGAAATGTTGATATACGTAGTTAGCATTTTTTGCTAGCATGCTAATATTGCCAGCTAACATGCTATGTTGCCATGGCAACAGGTGTTGGAATGTGTTAAGGACCCAACAAGTATGAATACTGTCAACTTTGGTGCAGATCCCATGTATTTCTATGGAGATATGAGCAAACCGTGTTTCATGGCGAGAAGGCTTTTTTCCGTCGGTTGCCACGGTATCACGCTTGGTTCTATTCGAAAGATTTAAATAGTGTTTGGTCCCCAACTTCTCAGGAAGCTTCCCACCAAGTTTGGAGTCTCTCGCATGAATCCCCTTAGACTAGTTCGTTCAAATACGATGCGTATAAAGTGAAAAAAAATGGGGAAAAAATGGACGTAAACTCCAAGATGGCGGGCACCGCGTTGCCATGGATTGATTTTTTTGCTCGACTTGGGGTGTTACATGTGTGTGCCAAGTTTTGTCTTCATACGTCAAAGTAGAAGTTCAGGACCCCATTAATTTTTGGATTTTTTTGGTGTCTAGGTGGCGCTGTTGAGCCACTTTTGCATTGAAGTCTATGCAGACCTTAGAATATCGAAATGTTCGCCGGCCTTGATGTGTGTGCCCAATTTCACAACTTTTCATGGGTGTTTAGGGGGTCATATTTGCCCTCAAAGTTCTTAGAAAAATAATAATAAACATTTCAACAACAAAAACAAACAAACTGTGAAACATAATTTTAATTTTAACAAACTGCAAAAAAAATGTTTCTTTAGTTTATTTGTTTGTTCACATATTTAATTAAATGTGTTAACTTAATTAAACAGTTGTGTTTAATTAAATTAAGTGTGTGTGTTTAATATTTTGTTTGTTGAGATCTTCTGTACATTTGCTGGGAACCATTTAGGTGTTTATGTGTTTATATCGGGACTGTTGTGTGTGTGTGTGTGTGTTTTCATGTTAAAAATAATCAAACCGAAACATAATTTTAATTTCACCAACTGGAAAAAAATGTTTTTTTTTTTAGTTTGTTATGTATTTATTTGTTTACATATCTAATTAGAGTATTACAGCCAATGAAGAAATAAAAAATCGGAATTCTGACTATTCTAGAATTCTAGACTAGAATTCTATTTTTTTCTTCAGTTTCCCTGATAATCTTCCGTATTTAATTAGATGTGTTAACTTAATTAAACAGTTGTGTTTAATTAAATCAAGTGTGTGTGTTTAAAATTTTTTTGTTCAAATCTTCTGCGCGTTTGCTGGGAAAGATTTTGGCGCTTATGTGTTTATATTTGGATTGTTGTGTGTGTGTGTGTGTGTGTGTGTGTGTGTGTGTGTGTTCTTTCATGTTGTTAAAAAATAACCAAACTGAAACATAATTTAAATGAACCAGCTAGGGGATTTTTTTCTTTTTTTTAGTTTGTTAGTTTATTTTTTTAATTTTTTAATTTTTTTATTTATTTAACATGTTTAATTAAATGTGTTAAACAGTTGTGTTTAATTAAATGAAGTGTGTGTGTTTAAAATTTTGTTTGTTGAAATCTTCTGCGTGTTTGCTGGGAAAGATTTTGGCGCTTATGTGTTTACATTTGGACTGTTGTGTGTGTGTGTGTGTGTGTGTGTGTGTTCTTTCATGTTGTTAAAAAATAACCAAACTGAAACATAATTTAAATGAACCAGCTAGGGGATTTTTTTCTTTTTTTTTAGTTTGTTAGTTTATTTATTTTTTTAATTTTTTATTTTTTTTATTTATATAACATGTTTAATTAAACGTGTTAATTAAAGAGTTGTGTTTAAATATAGTGTGTGTGTTTAATATTTTGTTTTTTCTTGAGATTTTGTGTGTGTTTAATATCTTGTTTTTTCTTGAGATTTTCTGTGTATTTAATATCTTGTTTTTTCTTGAGATTTTCTGTGTTTAATATTTTGTTTTTTCTTGAGATTTTCTGTGTTTAATATTTAGTTTTTTCTTGAGATTTTCTGTGTATTTAATATCTTGTTTTTTCTTGAGATTTTCTGTGTTTTTGCTGGGAGTCGTTTTGGTCTTTTTCTCTGTGTTTATATTGCAGCTGTTGTGGGTGTGTGTAGGGGGCTGTGGCTTACCTCCAGTTTGCTTTTGTGGGAACTTGGGGGCTCTTTTTGAATTGACTTTCAGTTATGCAAGTCACTTCAATCCTTTAAAATAACCATGAACTTTAGAAATTTCTTCGCCGTTTGTTTGATTTTGCAGTCATTTGGAATTCTTCATCGATTGTTGAGCCAAATTTCTGCAATTCTAACTCTTTGACGTTCTGGTTTTGTTCGTCGAGGTCTTTATTTTGTTTCTGCAGTGATGTGATCTTGTCTTACATCGCATCACATGTAGAGTCCAAGGGCTTTCCTTTTTGTGAATGCTCTTGAAGTTTCTCGTTTTCTTCTTTTAAGTCCTCAATTTGTTTCTGCAGTAAGTTAACCTTGTTTGTCTCCTCATTGCATGTTAATTTAAAGTGCTTTAGTTTTTCTAACTCCTCCCTGAGTTTATTATTTTGGTCGTTGAGGCCCTCATTCTGTTTTTGCAGAAACTCGTTCTTTATAAATTTGGACTTGGAGAGCTGGGATCTTTTTAAATCCTGTTTAAGTTGCTCATTTTCTTTTTTGAGCTCCTGATTTTGTAGATGAAGCATTTCAGTCTTGTCTGAGTGGGAGTCAGATGAGGAGTCAAGGATCTTCTGTTTCTCTAAATCATTTTGCTGTTTTAGATTTTCTTCTTTGAGCTCTTTGTTTTGTTGCTCCAGAAATCTGATTTTTCTTTTCATTAAATTAAATGCATCTTCATTGAAAACTGGTGCTTGTCCATCCTCATCCAGTCCTGCTTTGTGTTCGCTAAGCTTCTGGTCTTTTTCGTCAAAGAATGAGGTTTTCTGTTCCAACGAGGCACATTTGTTCTTCCATTCCTCTAAATCATTTTGGAGCTTCGTAATTTGCTCTCTAAGTTCCAGGTTTTTGCTGAGAATTTCATCTCCGTTGATTTTTTCCTGTTCAGCCTTAACAAGTGACAGTTTGGCTTGATCAAGGTCTTTCTGGAGATTCAGAGTTTCCTGTGTCTTCTGCTTAAGGGCATCCACACTTTCGTCGAGTTCATCTCTTAACGAATTTTTCTGTGTTTCTTGAATTTGCAGGTTCTTCTTCAGCTGCGCAATTTTGGATTCAAGAATTTCTTTTTCTACTTTACCTTTTATCTCCAGAAATTTTTTGTCACTATCTATTTCTCCTAATCTCTGCTGTGTCTCTGTGTACCATAGCTTTTGCTGGTTGATCTCTGTGAACAGAACATCGTTCGATATTTTCAGGGCGTCAATATCAGCTGTCTGCAACTTGTTGACGCTTAACAGATGATCTATTTCTAGTTTTAGATCAATCTCATTTAGTTTTTGCGAACGCACCAGGGTTTTTTTTTCATGCTCGATTTCTTCTAATCTCTTCAGTGCCTCAGTGTATAGTTGGTTTTGCTGGTTCATTTCTGTCCGCAGAGTCTCTTTGGACTTTTTCAGGTCATGAACTTCAGCCATGAGCTTCTCCCTGACTACATGGAGTTGACCTATTTGTAGGGTGCAATTTCTTACGTCTTGTCTTCGTGAGAATGTTAGCTCTCTGCGAAGCTCTTCATTTATAGAGCGGAGTTCCACATTTTGAGTTTTAAATTTTTGATTTTGTCGCTGTAGCGCGGCTTCTCTATCACCTTCTCCAGACTTCTGGCAGTTGCGTTTAAACAATTTTCTGAACATCGTGTCAATGTAAAATCTTTTCACTGAAATGATAAAACTGAAGCGTTCTCTTCCAAAGCTAACGTAAAAGTGAGCTTCAGAGTGGCGTCATCGGAATATTTATATACTCTTAGTGATGTCATTGTCTTTGCTGCTTTGATGTCTCCTTGGCAACATTGTCTTTGTTACATCACACACCGAGGACTGCCCTGGTGTCTCCTTGACAACGGAACTGCCCTGTTCATCAACAGTGACGTTGTCATGGAGACATCAACAGTGTTGTATGGGTAAAAATGACTGGGGTTATGTCCGAACGTCCACCATACTGCCTAACCCCTCGTTCACTACAAAGAGCTGCACTATGTAGCACACTACATAGTGCCCTCATTCTCTTTGTGATCCAGACATAAGGGTGCCTATTTTTCCCTCTCGAAGACCACGTGACTACCATCCGTCACCACGGCAGCCACAATGCGCGTCAAGATGTTATTCCAAATCCAATCCAAAGTTGTGTGTAAATATTTTTCTTTTTATTCCTTATTTTGTATTTTATTCTTTGTTGCATATCTATTCAATAAAGAATGTTTTTTTCGTCTTCTTGTGCCATGTTGAGCTTCTGCACGCAATGCATTGTGGTCTATATTGACCTGTCTAGTGACCATCGATGCTCACTACTTTTCAAGATGCATTGTGGGTAATTTTTAATGCCCTACTTTTTTCTCTCTGGACATTCGGACACCCCTCCAAAATGGCGTGACCCCTGTATAGGGTACTATATAGGAAGTAAGGTGCACATTCAGACCCGGCAAATGTGATTGGGCAGTTTATGGTTGTGATTGTTGGACTAACATTATGAACATGTTCTGATGGTTTGTGAACTTTTTGCAGTTTGTTCATATTAAATAATGAAACAGCTGATTTTTTAAAATGTTTGTTGGATCGTTTTAAAATAAAATGTTCAAGTTTCCAGTTGTTTGTCATGTGCAAGATGGAGGTGAAATGCAGTCAAACATGCATCTGAAGCCCAGTTAGTAAAAGAAAGAAAGATAAATTAAAGCCTCAAGCGGCATCCATCAGGTCCGAGCCTCCTGAACCCCGCCACCCGATGCTAATATGTTGCCATGACAACAGGTGGTGTAATGCGTTAAGGACCCAACAAGTATGAATACTTTCAACTTTGGTGCAGTTCCCATGTATTCCTATGGAGATATGAGCAAACCGTGTTTGATGGCGAGAAAGCTTTTTTCCATCGGTTGCCACGGTTACACGCTTTTTCCTATTAGAAAGATTTGAACAGCGTTTGGTCCCCAACTTGTCAGGAAGCTTCCCACCAAGTTTGGAGTCAATCGCACGAATCCCCTCAGACTAGTTCGTTCAAATACGATGTGTGTAAAGTGCAAAAAATGGCCGCACACGCCAAGATGGCGGGCACGCCATTGCCATGGCAACAGGTGTTCTATTGACTTTTTTGGTTGACTTGGGGTGTTACACGTGTGTGCCGAGTTTCATGTTCCTATGTCGAACATTTGGGCATTTTTTTGGTGTCTAGGTGGCGCTGTTGAGCCAATTTTGCATTGAAATGTATGCGGACCTTAGAATATTGCAATTTTCGCCGGGCTTGAGGTGTGTGCCAAATTTCACAACTTTTCATGGGTGTTTAGGGGGTGATATTTGGGGTCGAAGCGCTTAGAAGGAGGAGAATAAACATTTCAGGAACAATAGGGTCCTTCCATACTTCGTATGGCTCGGACCCTAATTAAAGCCGCAAGCGGCATCCATCGGGTCCGAGCTGCCTGGACTCCGCCACCCGATGTTGCCATGACAACAGGTGGTGTAATGCTTTAAGGACCCAACGTAAATGAATCCTGTCAAGTTTGGTGCAGTTCCCATTTATTCCTGTGGAGATATAAGCAAACCGTGTTTCATGGCGAGAAGGCGTTTTTCCGTGCATTGCCACGGTAACACGCTTTCTGCTATTAGAAAGATTTGAGGAGCGTTTGGTCCCCAACTTGTCAGGAAGGTCCCCACCAAGTTTGGAGTCAGTCGCACGAATCCCCTCAGACTAGATTGTTCAAATGGCAATGAAATCCAAGATGGCGGCCACCCCGTTGCCATGGCAACAGGTGTTCGATTGACTTCTGTGCTGGACTTGGGGTGTGACAGGTATGAATACTGGGAACTTTGGTGCAGATCCCAAGTATTGCTATGGAGATATGAGCAAACCGTGTTTCATGGCGAGAAGGCTTTTCCGTCGGTTGCCACGGTTACAGGCTTTTTCCTATTAGAAAGATTTGAGGAGCGTTTGGTCCCCAACTTGTCAGGAAGGTCCCCACCAAGTTTGGAGTCGGTCGCACGAATCCCCTCAGACTAGTTCGTTCAAATGGCAATGAAATCCAAGATGGCGGCCACCCCGTTGCCATGGCAACAGGTGTTCGATTGACTTCTTTGCTGGACTTGGGGTGTCACACGTATGAATCCTGTCAAGTTTGGTGCAGATCCCGTGTATTTCTATGGAGATATTAGCAAACCGTGTTTCATGGCGAGAAGGCCTTTTTCTGTAGGTTGCCACGGTAACACGCTTTCTGCTATTAGAGAGATTTGAGGAGCGTTTGGTCCCCAACTTGTCAGGAAGCTTCCCACCAAGTTTGGAGTCAATCGCACGAATCCCCTCAGACTAGTTCGTTCCAATATGATGTGTGTAAAGTGCAAAAAAAGGCAAAAAAATGGCCACACACGCCAAGATGGCGGGCACACCGTTGTCATGGCAACAGGTGTTTCATTGACTTTTTTGCTCAGCTTGGGGTGTTATACGTGTGTGCTGAGTTTCGTGTTCCTACGTGGAAGTAGATTTTTGGGACCCCATTCATTTGGGGAATTTATTTTTTTGTAGGTGGCGCTGTTGAGCCAATTTTTTATTGAAGTGTATGTGGCCCTTATAATATCCGAGTTACGCGGGGCTTGACCTGTGTGCCAAGTTTCACAACTTTTCATGGGTGTTTAGGGGGTCAAATTTGGGGTCGAAATGCTTAGGAGGAGAAGTATAATTAAAGCCGCAAGCGGCATCCATCGGGTCCGAGCTGCCTGGACCCCGCCACCCGATGTCGCCATGACAACAGGTGGTGTAACGCGTTAAGGACCCAACCTGTATGAATCATGTCAAGTTTGGTGCAGTTCCCATGTATTTCTGTGGAGATATGAGCAAACCGTGTTTCATGGCGAGAAGGCTTTTTTCCGTCGGTTGCCACGGTTACACGCTTTCTCCTATCAGAAAGATTTGAGTAGCGTTTGTTCCCCAACTTGTCAGGAAGGTTCCCACCAAGTTTGGAGTCGGTCGCCCGAATCCCCTCAGACTAGTTCGTTGAAATGGCAGTGAAATCCAAGATGGCGGGTACACCGTTGCCATGGCAACAGGTGTTCGATTGACTTCTTTGCTGCACTTGGGGTGGGACACGTATGAATGCTGTGAAGTTTGGTGAAGATCCCGTGTATTTCTATGGAGATATGATCAACCCGTGTTTAATGGCGAGGAGGCTTTTTCCGTCGGTTGCCACGGTTACAGGCTTTTTCTTATTAGAAAGATTTGAATAGCATTTGGTCCCCAACTTGTCAGGAAGGTTCCCACCAAGTTTGGAGTCGGTCGCCCGAATCCCCTCAGACTAGTTCGTTCAAATGGCAGTGAAATCCAAGATGGCGGGTACACCGTTGCCATGGCAACAGGTGTTCAATTGACTTGTTTGCTGGACTTGGGGTGTGACACGTATGAATACTGTGAAGTTTGGTGCAGATCCCGTGTATTTCTATGGAGATATGATCAACCCGTGTTTCATGGCGAGGAGGCTTTTTCCGTCGGTTGCCACGGTTACAGGCTTTTTCCTATTAGAAAGATTTGAATAGTGTTTGGTCCCCAACTTGTCAGTAACGTTCTCACCAAGTTTGGAGTCTGTCGCACGAATCCCCTCAGACTAGTTCGTTGAAATGGCAGTGAAATCCAAGATGGCGGGCACCCCGTTGCCATGGCAACAGGTGTTTGATTGACTACTTTGCTGGACTTGGGGTGTCACAGGTATGAATACTGTGAAGTTTGGTGCAGATCCCATTTATTTCTATGGAGATATGAGCAAACCGTGTTTCATGGCGAGAAGGCGTTTTTCCGTCGGTTGCCATGGTAACACGCTTTCTGCTATTAGAAAGATTTGAATAGCGTTTGGTCCCCAACTTGTCAGGAAGGTTCCCTCTAAGTTTGGAGTCAGTCGCACGAATCCCCTCAGACTAGTTCGTTCAAATACGATGTGTGTAAAGTGCAAAAAATGGCCAAAAAATGGCCGCACACGCCAAGATGGCGGCCATGCCGTTGCCATGGCAACAGGTGTTTCATTGACTTTTTTGCTCAGCTTGGGGTGTTAGACGTGTGTGCCGAGTTTCGTCTTCCTACGTCGAAGTAGACTTTTGGGACCCCATTCATTGTGTGATTTTTTTGGTGTCTAGGTGGCGCTGTTGAGGCACTTTTGCATTGAAGTGTATGCGGACCTTATAATATCCGAGTTATGCGGGGCTTGACGTGTGTGCCAAGTTTCACAACTTTTCATGGGTGTTTAGGGGGTCAAATTTGGCGTCGAAATGCTTAGAAGGAGAATAAACATTTCAGGAACAATAGGGCCTTGCCATACTTTGTATGGCTCGGACCCTAATTAAAGCCGCAAGCGGCATCCATCGGGTCCGAGCGGCCTGGACCCCGCCACCCGATTTCGCCATGACAACAGGTGGTGGAACCCGTTAAGGACCCAAGCTGTATGAATCATGTCAAGTTTGGTGCAGTTCCTGTGTATTCCTATGGAGATATGAGCAAACCGTGTTTCATGGCGAGAAGGTCATTTTCCGTCGGTTGCCACGGTTACAGGCTTTCTCCTATTAGAAAGATTTGAATAGCGTTTCCTCCCCAACTTGTCAGGAAGGTTCCCACCAAGTTTGGAGTCGGTCGCACGAATCCCCTCAGACTAGTTCGTTGAAATGGCAGTGAAATCCAAGATGGCGGGCACCCCGTTGCCATGGCAACAGGTGTTAAATTGACTTGTTTGCTGGACTTGGGGTGTGACACGTATGAATGCTGTGAAGTTTGGTGCAGATCCCGTGTATTTCTATGGAGATATGAGCAAACCGTGTTTCATGGCAAGGAGGCTTTTTCCGTCGGTTGCCACGGTTACAGGCTTTTTCCTATTAGAAAGATTTGAATAGCGTTTGGTCCCCAACTTGTCAGTAACGTTCTCACCAAGTTTGGAGTCTGTCGCACGAATCCCCTCAGACTAGTTCGTTGAAATGGCAGTGAAATCCAAGATGGCGGGCACCCCGTTGTCATGGCAACAGGTGTTTGATTGACTTCTTTGCTGGACTTGGGGTGTCAGACGTATGATTACTGTCAAGTTTGGTGCAGATCCCACGTATTCTTATGGAGATATAAGCAAACCGTGTTTCATGGCGAGAAGGCATTTTTCCGTCGGTTGCCACGGTTACACGCTTTTTCCTATTACAAAGATTTGAGGAGCGTTTGGTCCCCAACCTGTCAGGAAGCTTCCCACCAAGTTTGGAGTCCGTCGCACGAATCCCCTCAGACTAGTTCGTTCAAATACGATGTGTGTAAAGTGCAAAAAATGGCGAAAAAATGACCGTACACGCCAAGATGGCGGGTGCCCCGTTGCCATGGCGACAGTTGTTACATTGAGTTTTTTGGTCAACATGGGGTGGTACACGTGTGTGGCGAGTTTCGTCTTCCTACGTTGAAGTAGACTTCCGGGGCCCCATTCATGTGGTGATTTTTGGTGACTCTAGGTGGCGCTGTTGAGCCAATTTTGCATTGGATAGTATGCGGACCTTATAATATCCGATTTTCGCCGGGCTTGACGTGTGTGCCAAGTTTCACAACTTTTCATGGGTGTTTAGGGGGTGAAATTTGGGGTCGAAGCGCTTAGAACGAGGAGGAGGAGGAGGAGACTAAACATTTCAACTACAATAGGGTCTCGCCATACTTTGTATGGCTCGGACCCTAATAAACATTACAACTACAATAGGGTCTCGCCATACTTCGTATGGCTCGGACCCTAATAAACATAGCAGAAACAATAGGGCCTTGCCATACTTTGTATGGCTCGGACCCTAATAAACATAGCAGAAACAATAGGGCCTTGCCATACTTTGTATGGCTCGGACCCTAATTAAAGCCGCAAGCGGCATCCATCGGGTCCGAGCTGCCTGGACCCCGCCACCCAATGTCGCCCTGGGAAAAGGTGGTGTAATGCGTTAAGGACCCAACGTGTGTGAATACTGTCAAGTTTGGTGCAGTTCCCATTTATTCCTATGGAGATATGAGCAAACCGTGTTTCATGGCGAGATGGTCATTTTCCGTCGGTTGTCACGGTAACACGCTTTCTCCTATTAGAAAGATTTGAGGAGTGTTTGGTCCCCAACTTGTCAAGAAGCTTCCCACCAAGTTTGAAGTCAGTCGCACAAATCCCCTCAGACTAGTTCGTTCAAATGGCAGTGAAATCCAAGATGGCGGGCACCCCGTTGCCATGGCAACAGGTGTTCTATTGACTTCGTTGCTGGACTTGGGGTGTCACAAGTATGAATCCTATGAAGTTTGGTGCAGATCCCACGTATTTCTATGGAGATATGAGCAAACCGTGTTTCATGGCGAGAAGGCGGTTTTCCGTCGGTTGCCACGGTAACACGCTTTCTGCTATTAGAAAGATTTGAGGAGCGTTTGGTCCCCAACTTGTCAGGAAGCTTCCCACCAAGTTTGGAGTTAATGGCACGAATCCCCTCAGACTAGTTCGTTCAAATACGATGTGTGTAAAGTGCAAAAAAAGGCAAAAAAATGGCCGAACACGCCAAGATGGCGGGCGCCCTGTTGCCATGGCGACAGGTGTTACTTTGAGTTTTTTGGTCAACTCGGGGTGGTGCACGTGTGTGCCGAGTTTCGTCTTCCTACGTTAAAGTAGACTTCCGGGGCCCCAGTCATGTGGTGATTTTTGGTGACTCTAGGTGGCGCTGTTGAGCCAATTTTGCATTGAAGTGTATGCGGACCTTATAATATCCGAGTTACGCCGGACGTGACGTGTGTGCCAAGTTTCACAACTTTTCATGGGTGTTTAGGGGGTCAAATTTGGCGTCGAAATGCTTAGGAGGAGAAGGAGAATTAAAGCCGCAAGCGGCATCCATCGGGTCCGAGCTGCCTGGACCCCGCCACCCGATGTTGCCATGACAACAGGTGCTGCAATGCGTTAAGGACCCAACCTGGATGAATCCTTTCAAGTTTGGTGCAGATCCCTCGTATTCCTATGGAGATATAAGCAAACCGTGTTTCATGGCGAGGGCATTTTTCCGTCGGTTGCCACGGTTACACGCTTTTCCCTATTAGAAAGATTTGAGGAGCGTTTGGTCCCCAACTTGTCAGGAAGCTTCCCACCAAGTTTGGAGTCAATCGCACGAATCCCCTCAGACTAGTTCGTTAAAATGGCATGGAAATCCAAGATGGCGGGCGACCCGTTGCCATGGCAACAGCTGTTTGATTGACTTCTTTGCTGGACTTGTGGTGTGACACGTATGAATACTGTGAAGTTTGGTGCAGTTCCCATTTATTCCTGTGGAGATATAAGGAGATATAAGCAAACCGTGTTTCATGGGGAGGAGGCGATTTCCGTCGGTTGCCACGGTTACAGGCTTTTTCCTATTAGAAAGATTTGAATAGCGTTTGTTCACCAACTTGTCAGTAACATTCCCACCAAGTTTGGAGTCTGTCGCACGAATCCCCTCCGACTAGTTCGTTGAAATGGCAGTGAAATCCAAGATGGCGGGTACACCGTTGCCATGGCAACAGGTGTTCAATTGACTTGTTGCTGGACTTGGGGTGTGACACGTATGAATACTGTGAAGTTTGGTGCAGATCCCGTGTATTTCTATGGAGATATGATCAACCCGTGTTTCATGGCGAGGAGGCTTTTTCCATCGGTTGCCACGGTTACAGGCTTTTTCCTATTAGAAAGATTTGAATAGCGTTTGGTCCCCAACTTCTCAGTAACGTTCCCACCAAGTTTGGAGTCTGTCGCACGAATCCCCTCAGACTAGTTCGTTGAAATGGCAGTGAAATCCAAGATGGCGGGCACCCCGTTGCCATGACAACAGGTGTTTGATTGACTACTTTGCTGGACTTGGGGTGTCACAGGTATGAATACTGTCAAGTTTGGTGGAGATCCCATGTATTTCTGTGGAGATATGAGCAAACCGTGTTTCATGGCGAGAAGGTCATTTTCCGTCGGTTGCCACGGTAACACGCTTTCTGCTATTAGAGAGATTTGAGGAGCGTTTGGTCCCCAACTTGTCAGGAAGGTTCCCACCAAGTTTGGAGTCAATTGCACGAATCCCCTCAGACTAGTTCGTTCAAATACGATGTGTGTAAAGTGCAAAAAATGGCAAAAAAATGGCCGCACACGCCAAGATGGCGGGCACCCCGTTTCCATGGCAACAGGTGCTTCATTGACTTTTTTGCTTGACTCGGGGTGATACACGTGTGTGCCGAGTTTCGTGTTCCTACGTCGAAGTAGACTTTCGGGGCCCCATTCATTTGGGCATTTTCATTTTTTCTAGGTGGCGCTGTTGAGCCACTTTTTCAGTGAAGTGTATGTGGACCTTGTAATATCCGAGTTACGCGGGTCTTGACGTGTGTGCCAAGTTTCACAACTTTTCATGGGCGTTTAGGGGGTCAAATTTGGCATCGAAATGCTTAGGAGAAAAATAATAATTAAAGCCGCAAGCGGCATCCATCGGGTCCGAGCGGCCTGGACCCCGCCACCCGATGTCGCCATGACAACAGGTGGTGTAATGCGTTAAGGACCCAAAGTGTATGAATCCTGTCAAGTTTGGTGCAGTTCCCATTTATTCCTATGGAGATATGAGCAAACCGTGTTTCATGGCGAGAAGGCTTTTTCCGTGGGTTGCCACGGTTACACGCTTTCTCCTATTAGAAAGATTTGAGGAGCGTTTGGTCCCCAACTTGTCAGGAAGCTTCCCACCAAGTTTGGAGTCAGTTGCACGAATCCCCTCAGACTAGTTCGTTCAAATGGCAGTGAAATCCAAGATGGTGGCCACCCCGTTGCCATGGCAACAGGTGTTCGATTGACTTCTTTGCTGGACTTGGGGTGTCACAGGTATGAATACTGTGAACTTTGGTGCAGATCCCATGTATTTCTATAGAGATATGAGCAAACCGTGTTTAATAGCGAGGTCTTTTTCCATCGGTTGCCACGGTAACACGCTTTCTGCTATTAGAAAGATTTGAGGAGTGTTTGGTCCCCAACTTGTCAGGAAGGTCCCCACCGAGTTTGGAGTCGGTCGGACCATTCCCCTCAGACTAGTTCGTTGAAATGGCAATGAGATCCAAGATGGCGGCCACCTCGTTGCCATGGCAACAGGTGTTTGATTGACTTCTTTGCTGGACTTGGGGTGTCACACGTATGAATACTGTCAAGTTTGGTGGAGATCCCATGTATTTCTGTGGAGATATGAGCAAACCGTGTTTCATGGCGAGAAGGCGTTTTTCCGTCTGTTGCCACGGTAACATGCTTTCTGCTATTAGAAAGATTTGAGGAGCGTTTGGTCCCCAACTTGTCAGGAAGCTTCCCACCAAGTTTGGAGTCAATCGCACGAATCCCCTCAGACTAGTTCGTTCAAATACGATGTGTGTAAAGTGGAAAAAATGGCAAAAAAATGGCCGCACACGCCAAGATGGCGGGCACCCCGTTACCATGGCGACAGGTGTTACATTGAGTTATTTGGTCAACACGGGGTGGTACACGTGTGTGCCGAGTTTCGTCTTCCTACGTTGAAGTAGACTTCCGGGGCCCCATTCATGTGGTGATTTTTGGTGACTCTAGGTGGCGCTGTTGAGCCAATTTTGCATTGAATAGTATGCGGACCTTATAATATCCGAGTTACGCGGGACTTGACGTGTGTGCCAAGTTTCACAACTTTTCATGGGTGTTTAGGGGGTCAAATTTGGGGTGGAAGCGCTTAGAAGGAGGAGAATAAACATTTCAGGAACAATAGGGCCTTGCCATACTTTGTATGGCTCGGACCCTAATTAAAGCCGCAAGCGGCATCCATCGGGTCCGAGCTGCCTGGACCCCGCCACCCGATGTCGCCATGACAACAGGTGGTGTAATGCGTTAAGGACCCAACGTGTATGAATCCTGTCAAGTTTGGTGCAGTTCCCATTTATTCCTGTGGAGATATGAGAAAACCGTGTGTCATGGCGAGAAGGTCCTTTTCCGTCGGTTGCCACGGGAACACGCTTTCTCCTATTAGAAAGATTTGAGGAGCGTTTGGTCCCGAACTTGTCAGGAAGCTTTCCACCAAGTTTGGAGTCAGTCGCACGAATCCCCTCAGACTAGTTCGTTGAAATGGCAGTGAAATCCAACATGGCGGCCACCCCGTTGCCATGGCAACAGGTGTTCGATTGACTTCTGTGCTGGACTTGGGGTGTGACACGTATGAATACTGTCACGTTTGGTGGAGATCCCATCTATTTCTATGGAGATATGAGCAAACCGTGTTTCATGGCGAGAAGGCGTTTTTCAATCGGTTGCCACGGTAGCACGCTTTCTGCTATTAGAGAGATTTGAGGAGCGTTTGGTCCCCAACGTGTCAGAAAGCTTCCCACCAAGTTTGGAGTCTGTGGCACGATTTCCCTCAGACTAGTTCGTTCAAATACGATGTGTGTAAAGTGGAAAAAATGGCCAAAAAATGGCCGCACACGCCAAGATGGCGGGCACACCGTTGTCATGGCAACAGGTGTTAGATTGACTTTTTTGCTCAGCTTGGGGTGTTATACGTGTGTGCTGAGTTTCGTGTTCCTACGTCGAAGTAGATTTTCGGGACCCCATTCATTTTGGGAATTTATTTTTTTCTAGGTGGCGCTGTTGAGCCAATTTTGCATTGAAGTCAATGCGGACTTTAGAATATAAAATTTTTCACCGGGCTTGATGTGTGTTCCAAGTTTCACAACTTTTCATGGGTGTTTAGGGGGTCAAATTTGGCCTCGAAATGCTTAGAAGGAGAAGAATAATTAAAGCCGCAAGCGGCATCCATCGGGTCCGAGCGGCCTGGACCCTGCCACCCGTCTCATACACCTGTTCCTAGCATGGTAGGTAACCTGGTAACATGGAAGGTAACATGGCAAAACACCCAGCTGAAAATCTGAAATGTTGATATACTTAGTTAGCATTTTTTGCTACCATGCTAATACTGCTAGCTAACATGCTATGTTGCCATGACAAGAGGTGGTGCAATGCGTTAGGGACCCAACAAGTATGAATCCTGTCAAGTTTGGTGCAGTTCCCATTTATTCCTGTGGAGATGTAAGCAAACCGTGTTTCATGGCGAGAAGGCGTTTTTCGTCGGTTGCCACGGCAACAGGCTTTCTCCTATTAGAAAGATTTTAATAGCGTTTGGTCCCCAACTTTTCAGCAAGCTTCCCACCAAGTGTGTAGTCAGTTGCACGAATCCCGTCAGAGTAGTTTGTTCAAATGGCAATGAAATCCAAGATGGCGGGCACCCCGTTGCCATGGCAACAGGTGTTTGATTGAATACGTTGCTGGACTTGGGGTGTCACAGGTATGAATACTGTCAAGTTTGGTGCAGATCCCATCTATTTCTATGGAGATATGAGCAAACCGTGTTTCATGGCGAGAAGGCTTTTTCCGTCGGTTGCCACGGTTACAGGCTTTTTCCTATTAGAGAGATTTGAATAGCGTTTGGTCCCCAACTTGTCAGGAACGTTCTCACCAAGTTTGGAGTTGGTGGCCTGAATCCCCTCAGACTAGTTCGTTCAAATGGCAGTGAAATCCAAGATGGCGGCCACCCCGTTGCCATGGCAACAGGTGTTCGATTGAGTTATTTGGTGGACTTGGGGTGTCACACGTATGAATACTGTGAAGTTTGGTGGAGATCCCATGTATTTCTGTGGAGATATGAGCAAACCGTGTTTCATGGCGAGAAGGCGTTTTTCCGTCTGTTGCCACGGTAACATGCTTTCTGCTATTAGAAAGATTTGAGGAGCGTTTGGTCCCCAACTTGTCAGGAAGCTTCCCACCAAGTTTGGAGTAAATCGCACGAATCCCCTCAGACTAGTTCGTTCAAATACGATGTGTGTAAAGTGGAAAAAATGGCAAAAAAATGGCCGCACACGCCAAGATGGCGGGCACCCCGTTGCCATGGCGACAGGTGTTACATTGAGTTTTTTGGTCAACACGGGGTGGTACACGTGTGTGCCGAGTTTCATCTTCCTACGTTGAAGTAGACTTCCTGGGCCCCATTCATGTGGTGATTTTTTGTGACTGTAGGTGGCGCTGTTGAGCCAATTTTGCATTGAAGTGTATGCGGACCTTATAATATCCGAGTTACGCCGGGCTTGAGGTGTGTGCCAAGTTTCACAACTTTTCATGGGTGTTTAGGGGGTCAAATTTGGCGTCGAAATGCTTAGAAGGAGAAACATTTCAGGAACAATAGGGCCTTGCCATACTTTGTATGGCTCGGACCCTAATTAAAGCCGCAAGCGGCATCCATCGGGTCCGAGCGGCCTGGACACCGCCACCCGATGTCGCCATGACAACAGGTGGTGTAATGCGTTAAGGACCCAACCTGTATGAATCCTGTCAAGTTTGGTGCAGATCCCACGTATTCCTATGGAGATATAAGCAAACCGTGTTCCATGGCGAGAAGGCATTTTTCTGTTGGTTGCCACGGTTACACGCTTTTTCCTATTAGAAAGATTTGAGGAGCGTTTGGTCCCCAACTTGTCAGGAAGCTTCCCACCAAGTTTGGAGTCAGTCGCACTAATCCCCTCAGACTAGTTCGTTAAAATGGGAGTGAAATCCAAGATGGCGGGCGACCCGTTGCCATGGTAACAGGTGTTTGATTGACTTCTTTGCTGTACTTGGGGTGTCACACGTATGAATACTGTGAAGTTTGGTGGAGATCCCATCTATTTCTATGGAGATATAAGCAAACCGTGTTTCATGGCGAGAAGGCGTTTTTCCGTCTGTTGCCACGGTAACATGCTTTCTGCTATTAGAAAGATTTGAGGAGCGTTTGGTCCCCAACTTGTCAGGAAGGTTCCCACCAAGTTTGGAGTCAATGGCACGAATCCCCTCAGACTAGTTCGTTGAAATACGATGTGTGTAAAGTGGAAAAAATGGCAAAAAAATGGCCGCACACGCCAAGATGGCGGGCACCCCGTTGCCATGGCAACATGTGTTACATTGAGTTCTTTGGTCAACACGGGGTGGTACACGTGTGTGTCGAGTTTCGTCTTCCTACGTTGAAGTAGACTTCCTGTTCCCCATTCATGTGGTGATTTTTGGTGACTCTAGGTGGCGCTGTTGAGCCAATTTTACATTGAATAGTATGCGGACCTTATAATATCCGATTTTCGCCGGGCTTGACGTGTGTGCCAAGTTTCACAACTTTTCATGGGTGTTTAGGGGGTCAAATTTGGCGTCGAAATGCTTAGGAGGAGGAGGAGAAGGAGAATAATAATAAACATAGCAGAAACAATAGGGCCTTGCCATACTTTGTATGGCTCGGACCCTAATAAACATAGCAGAAACAATAGGGTCCTTCCATACTTCGTATGGCTCGGACCCTAATAAACATAGCAGAAACAATAGGGCCTTGCCATACTTTGTATGGCTCGGACCCTAATAAACATTTCAGGAACAATAGGGCCTTGCCATACTTTGTATGGCTCGGACCCTAATAATAAACATTTGGAAAACAATAGGGTCTCGCCATACTTTGTATGGCTCGGACCCTAATAATAAACATAGCAGAAACAATAGGGCCTTGCCATACTTTGTATGGCTCGGACCCTAATAAACATTTCAGGAACAATAGGGTCTCGCCATACTTCGTATGGCTCGGACCCTAATTAAAGCCGCAAGCGGCATCCATCGGGTCCGAGCTGCCTGGACCCCGCCACCCGATGTCGCCATGACAACAGGTGGTGTAACGCGTTAAGGACCCAACCGGTATGAATCATGTCAAGTTTGGTGCAGTTCCCATGTATTCCTATGGAGATATGAGCAAACCGTGTTTCATGGCGAGAAGGCTTTTTCCATCGGTTGCCACGGTTACAGGCTTTTTCCTATTAGAAAGATTTGAGGAGCGTTTGGTCCCCAACTTGTCAGGAAGCTTCCCACCAAGTTTGAAGTCAGTCGCACGAATCCCCTCAGACTAGTTTGTTAAAATGGCTTTGAAATCCAAGATGGCGGGCACCCCGTTGCCATGGCAACAGGTGTTCTATTGACTTCTTTGCTGGACTTGGGGTGTCACAAGTATGAATCCTATCAAGTTTGGTGCAGATCCCACGTATTTCTATGGAGATATGAGCAAACCGTGTTTCATGGGGAGGGCATTTTTCCATCGGTTGCCACGGTTACACGCTTTTTCCTATTAGAAAGATTTGAGGAGCGTTTGGTCCCCAACTTGTCAGGAAGCTTCCCACCAAGTTTGAAGTCAGTCGCACGAATCCCCTCAGACTAGTTCGTTAAAATGGCAGTGAAATCCAAGATGGCGGGCACCCCGTTGCCATGGCAACAGGTGTTCTATTGACTTCTTTGCTGGACTTGGGGTGTCACAAGTATGAATCCCATCAAGTTTGGTGCAGATCCCCCCTTAGGGCTTTACGGTCGGCACCGCGTACGCGAGCCTATACCTGACAATGGGGCGATTTTGCCGTTTTTGGGCCATTTTCGGGCGCACTTTCCCGAGCCCCCCGCGGTCGCAGAGCGGCGTGCCTGGCATCCACGCGTACGTCCGGGTCTCCTCTACGCTACGGGAGGTCAGGGCACGCGTACCCCCAGGCGGTGACCCCGAAATAAATCGTCAAAGTGGGGAACGCAAACGCAGTTGCGCGCCTCGTCCGCCAGAGGGCAGGCTTCCGGACCGCCATGCATCCCGGAAAGTGGGTTTCCCCTGGACAGGGGGGGCTGAAATTCACAGGACTCGCTCTTGGGACGCCCACGAACCGGGCCGGCGAGTTTCGTGTCCGTGGGAACACGCGGGGCTCGGAAGCGGACCCTCAAAGTTCGAGTACTCCACCCTATAACGGAACATGGGCCGAGTGTTCCGAGCCGCGGACGGCGGCCTCTGGCGGGGCCGTTTCGGAACCGATCGGGCCGAAACTCGCAGGACACGTGCGGGGGATCTCGCCGGACCTGCCCTGTGATTTTCAGCTCCCTAGAGCAAGGCGTTCGCCAGTAATGGTCCGAAAACCTCTCGGCGGCCATCTTGAAAAGTTCGGCCGTTCCGAGACATTGACGGAAGGAAAGGGGCTATGGCGAGCTCATTTCTGGACAGATTGGTCTGAAATCAGTGTGGCCGTGTGACCGGACCTCCTGGACCCCGTGTATGGAGTTTCAGCTTTCTACGTGACCGTAGGACTACGCTAGGTCCGTGTACACGAAGTGGACCTAAGGCTGCCATTGAAAAGTCTCAGCCGTGGACACCAGTTTCTGTTGGACATACGGTGGACATATGTGAACGGATCGATCTGAAATTAAAGTCACACAAGCACGGGGGGATGCTGAACACATATCTGGAGTTTCATCCGTTTCTGTCCAGGAGAAATTTATTAATTTACTCCAACGTGACGGCCGCCATCTTGCGTCAAAGTCATCTCCAAAGTGCATTTAACGATCTTTTTCTACAGGTCTGATCCTCACCAAACTTCACACACCTGTTGGGAATGGTTCAAGGACCCCAAATATTAATTCCCATCCATTTCGGATCATGTTTGGGGAAGTTATGACCTCTTGTACACGGGTGGGACTTTACATTTAAACGTCAGGTCGAGTTGGTGGACAGCGGCTATAACTCGGTCATTTCTGGACAGATCGGTATGAAATCAGTGTGGCCGTGTGAGTGGACCTCCAGGAGTCTGAATCTGGAGTTTCAGCTTTCTACGTGCACGTACGGCCGAGTTATAATCGTGTCCTTGAACTCGACCTGAGTTTGAATGGCAAGTATCAGACGTGTACACCTGTTTCAAAGTGTCATAACTGGACTGTACTTTGTCCGATTTGTTTCAAACTTGGAGCACTTGTTTGGCCTTCAACGAGGACCTTAAATATTAATTCCCATCCATTTCGGAGCATATTTGGGGAAGTTATGACCTCTTGTACACGGGTGAGACTTTGCGTTAAAACGTCAGGTGGAGTTGGTGGACAGCGGCTATAACTCGGTCATTTCTGGACAGATCGAGCTGAAATCGGTGTGACAGACTCTTTGTATGTTGGGGAAGGCCTGTCATTTTTTTCATAATTTTCTGACCGGCGGTTTTGCCGTTACAAGCCCGACTTGGTCGACCGGGGACCAGCGGAGGAGGCTGGCCGGCATCAGAGCACTGTGCAGCGGCTAGAAGGCTGTGGAACGCTCGGGACCGCGTCCGGAGGCCACAGCGCAGGCATTTCCGAACGGATCGAGCTGAAATCGGTGTGACACACTCTTTGGATGTTGGGGAACATGTGTGAAAGTTTTCAGAATTTTCTGACTGGCGGTTTTTCCGTTATTAGCCCGACTTGGTCGACCGGGAACCAGCGGAAGACGCTGGCCGGCATCTGAACGCTCTGCAGCGGGTATAAGGCTGAGGAACGCTCGGGCCCGCTTCAGAGACCACAGCGCAGGCATTTCTGCACGGATCGAGCTGAAATCGGTGTGACAGACTCTTTGGATGTTGGGGAAGGCCTGTCATTTTTGTCATAATTTTCTGACCGGCGGTTTTGCCGTTACAAGCCCGACTTGGTCGACCGGGGACCAGCGGAGGAGGCTGGCCGGCATGAGAGCACTGTGCAGCGGGTAGAAGGCTGAGGAACGCTCGGGCCCGCTTCAGAGACCACAGCGCAGGCATTTCTGCACGGATCGAGCTGAAATCAGTGTCACACAAGCACGGGGGGTTTGGGAACATAAATCTGGAGTTTCATCCATTTCTGTCCAGTATAAGTCCAGTTCCGAGCTCAAACGTGACGGACACCATGTTTAAATAAAGACAAGTTCCAAAGTACAGTTTGGCGATCTTTTTCTGCTTGTCTGATCGAGCCCCCGAGGCACACACTTGTTGGGAATGGTACAAGGACCCCGAATATTAATTTTCATCCATTTTGGTTCAGATTTGGGGAAGTTATGGCCTATTGAAGTCAATGTGTACTCTGCTAATACTTTAACATTGAGGTCCGGTTCCAGGTGGAGGACAGAGGCCAGAACTGGGTCATCTTTTAAGATATCGTGCTGAAACTGATATCATACAGTCAGGGGACGTACATGAGCCCCCCTAGTAAGTTTCAGCCCCCTGGGACAAAGTCTGACCGAGTTACAGCCCGTGTCCTCCACCTGGAACTGTAAGCCAATGTCCAATTCCAGGTGGAGGACAGGGGCTGTAACTTGGTCAAACATGGTCCCAGGAGGCTGAAACTCACTAGGTGGACTCAGGGGAGTCCCCTGAGTGTGTGATATCAGTTTCAGCCCGATATCTTAAAAGATGACCGAGTTACAGCCCGTGTCCTCCACCTGGAACTGTAAGCCAATGTGCAATTCCAGGTGGAGGACACGGGCCAGAACCGGCTCATATCTCCACGGATCGAGCTGAAATCAGTGTCACACAAGCACGGGGGGTTTGGGAACATAAATCTGGAGTTTCATCCATTTCTGTCCAGTATAAGTCCAGTTCTGAGCTCAAACGTGACGGACACCATGTTTAAATAAAGACAAGTTCCAAAGTACAGTTTGGCGATCTTTTTCTGCTTGTCTGATCGAGCCCCCGAGGCACACACTTGTTGGGAATGGTACAAGGACCCCGAATATTAATTTTCATCCATTTTGGTTCAGATTTGGGGAAGTTATGGCCTATTGAAGTCAATGTGTACTCTGCTAATACTTGAACATTGAGGTCCGGTTCCAGGTGGAGGACAGAGGCCAGAACTGGGTCATCTTTTAAGATATCGTGCTGAAACTGATATCATACAGTCAGGGGACGTACATGAGCCCCCCTAGTAAGTTTCAGCCCCCTGGGACAAAGTCTGACCGAGTTACAGCCCGTGTCCTCCACCTGGAACTGTAAGCCAATGTCCAATTCCAGGTGGAGGACAGGGGCTGTAACTTGGTCAAACATGGTCCCAGGAGGCTGAAACTCACTAGGTGGACTCAGGGGAGTCCCCTGAGTGTGTGATATCAGTTTCAGCCCGATATCTTAAAAGATGACCGAGTTACAGCCCGTGTCCTCCACCTGGAACTGTAAGCCAATGTGCAATTCCAGGTGGAGGACACGGGCTGTAACTTGGTCAAACATGGTCCCAGGAGGCTGAAACTCGCTGGGGGGGCTCATGTACGTCCCCTGAGTGTGTGATATCAGTTTCAGCCTGATATCTTCATAAATAACCGAGTTACAGCCCGTGACCTCCACCTGGAACTGTAAGCCAATGTGCAGTTCCAGGTGGAGGACACGGGCCAGAACCGGCTCATTTCTCCACGGATCGAGCTGAAATCAGTGTGACACAAGCACGGGGGGTTTGGGAACATAAATCTGGAGTTTCATCCATTTCTGTCCAGGAGAAATTTATTTATTTGATCGAACGTGACGGCCTCCATCTTGCATTAAAGTCATCTCCAAAGTGCATTTAACGATCTTTTTCTGCTGGTCTGATCCTCACCAAACTTCACACACCTGTTGGTAATAGTTCAAGGACCCCAAATATTAATTTTCATCCATTTTGGTTCAGATTTGGGGAAGTTATGGCCTTGTGTACTCTGCTAATACTTTAACATTGAGGTCCGGTTCCAGGTGGAGGACAGAGGCCAGAACTGGGTCCAACGTGGTCCTGGTGGGCTGAAACTCGCTAGGTGGACTCAGGGGAGTCCACTGAGTGTGTGGTATGAGTTTCAGCACGATATCTTAATAAATGACCGAGTTATAGCCCGTGTCCACCACCTGGAATTGGACATTGGGTTCCAATTCCAGGTGGTGGACACGGGCTATAACTCGGTCACACATGGTCCCAGGAGGCTGAAACTCGCTGGGGGGGCTCATGTACGTCCAGTGAGTGTGTGGTATGAGTTTCAGCCCGATATCTTCATAAATGACCGAGTTACAGCCCGTGTCCACCACCTGGAACTGAACATTGGGTTCCAATTCCAGGTGGTGGACACGGGCTGTAACTTGGTCACACATGGTCCCAGGAGGCTGAAACTCGCTAGGTGGACTCAGGGGAGTCCACTGAGTGTGTGGTATGAGTTTCAGCACGATATCTTCATAAATGACCGAGTTACAGCCCGTGTCCACCACCTGGAACTGGACATTGGGTTCCAATTCCAGGTGGTGGACACGGGCCATAACTTGGTCAAACATGGTCCCAGGAGGCTGAAACTCGCTAGGTCGACTCAGGAGAGTCCACTGAGTGTGTGGTATGAGTTTCAGCTCGATATCTTAAAAGATGACCGAGTTACAGCCCGTGTCCACCACCTGGAACTGGACATTGGGTTCCAATTCCAGGTGGTGGACACGGGCTGTAACTCGGTCACACATAGTCCCAGGAGGCTGAAACTTGCTGGGGGGGCTCATGTACGTCCCCTGAGTGTGTGGTATCAGTTTCAGCCTGATATCTTCATAAATGACCGAGTTACAGCCCGTGTCCACCACCTGGAACTGGACATTGGGTTCCAATTCCAGGTGGTGGACACGGGCTGTAACTCGGTCACACATGGTCCCAGGAGGCTGAAACTCGCTAGGTGGACTCAGGAGAGTCCACTGAGTGTGTGGTATGAGTTTCAGCCCGATATCTTAAAAGATGACCGAGTTACAGCCCGTGTCCTCCACCTGGAACTGTAAGCCAATGTCCAATTCCAGGTGGAGGACAGGGGCTGTAACTTGGTCAAACATGGTCCCAGGAGGCTGAAACTCGCTAGGTGGACTCAGGGGAGTCCACTGAGTGTGTGGTATGAGTTTCAGCACGATATCTTCATAAATGACCGAGTTACAGCCCGTGTCCACCACCTGGAACTGTACATTGGGTTCCAATTCCAGGTGGTGGACACGGGCCATAACTTGGTCAAACATGGTCCCAGGAGGCTGAAACTCGCTAGGTCGACTCAGGAGAGTCCACTGAGTGTGTGGTATGAGTTTCAGCTCGATATCTTAAAAGATGACCGAGTTACAGCCCGTGTCCACCACCTGGAACTGGACATTGGGTTCCAATTCCAGGTGGTGGACACGGGCTGTAACTCGGTCACACATAGTCCCAGGAGGCTGAAACTTGCTGGGGGGGCTCATGTACGTCCCCTGAGTGTGTGGTATCAGTTTCAGCCTGATATCTTCATAAATGACCGAGTTACAGCCCGTGTCCACCACCTGGAATTGGACATTGGGTTCCAATTACAGGTGGTGGACACGGGCTATAACTCGGTCACACATGGTCCCAGAAGGCTGAAACTCGCTAGGTGGACTCAGGGGAGTCCCCTGAGTGTGTGATATCAGTTTCAGCCCGATATCTTCATAAATGACCAAGTTACAGCCCGTGTCCACCACCTGGAACTGAACATTGGGTTCCAATTCCAGGTGGTGGACACGGGCTGTAACTCGGTCACACATGGTCCCAGGAGGCTGAAACTCGCTGGGGGGGCTCATCTACGTCCCCTGAGTGTGTGGTATGAGTTTCAGCCCGATATCTTAAAAGATGACCGAGTTACAGCCCGTGTCCACCACCTGGAACTGGACATTGGGTTCCAATTCCAGGTGGTGGACACGGGCTGTAACTCGGTCACACATGGTCCCAGGAGGCTGAAACTCGCTGGGGGGGCTCATCTACGTCCCCTGAGTGTGTGGTATGAGTTTCAGCCCGATATCTTAAAAGATGACCGAGTTACAGCCCGTGTCCACCACCTGGAACTGGACATTGGGTTCCAATTCCAGGTGGTGGACACGGGCTGTAACTCGGTCACACATGGTCCCAGGAGGCTGAAACTCGCTAGGTGGACTCAGGAGAGTCCACTGAGTGTGTGATATCAGTTTCAGCCCGATATCTTCATAAATGCCCCAGTTATAGCCCCTGTACTCGACCTGCACCTGAGCCACAATGTCAAGGTATTAGTCGTGGACGCAGATTTTCAAACTGGCCTAGCTCGGTCATTTTTAATGCTAGAGACCTGGGATTTGAATGAGGGGTTCCTGGGGGCCTTGGGAATACGTGGGTGGTGATGAAACAAAGTCAAAGTGTTTTAAAACTTGAAACACTTTGAGGTCAGTTTCCATGGGCGGCCATGTTGTTTACATGTGTGTGGAAGCCTGGCGCGTTGCGCACGCACGAGTTAGCTTCACCCTCCCAACGCACACTCGTAGGGCATGTCCTTGGGGATTACTGACCCGAGTTTGGGGTCTCCAGACCCTTCCCGGGCCCAGATATTTAGATGTGTGTTTCCTCCTATACTTTAACATGGAGGCCTATGGAGGCCTGTTTTCTGCAGTGAGAAACGGGCTGGCGTTCGGCGCACAAACGAGTTAGCTTCACCCTCCCAACGCACACTCGTACGGCATGTCCTTAGGTATTACTGACCCGAGTTTGGGGTCTCCAGACCCTTCCCGGGCCCAGATATTTAGATGTGTGTTTCCTCCCATACTTTAACATGGAGGCCTGTTTTCTGCAGTATGAAACGGGCTGGCGTTCGGCGCACGAATGATTTGGCGTCACCCTCCCAACGCACCCTCGTAGGGCATGTCCTTAGGTATTACTGACCCGAGTTTGGGGTCTCCAGACCCTTCCCGGGCCCAGATATTTAGATGTGTGTTTTTCCTCCCATACTTTAACATGGAGGCCTGAGGCCTGTTTTCTGCAGTGAGAAACGGGCTGGCGTTCGGCGCACGCACGAGTTAGCTTCACCCTCCCAACGCACCCTTGTAGGGCATGTCCCCGGGGATTAGTGACCCGAGTTTGGGGTCTCTAGCCCCTTCCCGGGCCGAGATATTTAGATGTGTGTTTCCTGCCATACTTTAACATGGAGGCCTGAGGCCTGTTTTCTGGAGTGAGAAACAGGCTGGCGCTCGGCGCACGCACGAGTTAGCTTCACCCTCCCAACGCACACTTGTAGGGCATGTCCTTAGGGATTACTGACCCGAGTTTGGGGTCTCTAGCCCCTTCGAGGGCCGCGTACGACCCCGGCACGGGGGCGACCCTAGTCGTCCATGGGATTACAATGGAGCGGTTTCGGGGGTCCTGCGCGGCCCCCGAGGGTCCGAGAGGCCCCAGATTCGGCGTGGGCGTGCGCCTGGGCCTCCTCTACAATCCCTGAAAGTTTCGGGGCGCGCAGCGCCCCCGAAAAAATTTCCCCCCCCTTTTCACCCCAAAAAACCTCAGGGCTTCTTCCGCTCTAAGAGTCTGAGAGGATTTTTTGGAAAGTTTTTGAGAGGGGGGCAAAAATTTTTCGGCAGCGCGACGCGGGCTCGATATGTTGTTCGGGGGGCCGCCCCGCACGCGCTCCAGGCGTCCCCGGGCCGCTGCGACGCACGGCGTGCCCGCGGGAGGCCGTCCACGTGTCTATAATAATGAATGGGTGTTGTCGGTAGGGTACCGTCAATGGGAAATGCATTGGACGTGGACGCTTATTTTTTTGGACAAATTTTGTCCAATTTTCACCAAATTTGGACCGCTGGCCCTTTCTCCAAGTCCCCTGTCAGAATCCCAGAGCTGGGGGCCCCAAACCCTCCCCGAGGCTACTTCCTTTTCCGAGCGTGCTAGCGTCGCCGCGGCAACGGCGGCCCGCTCGGCACGCCCCCCCGATGACCCCCGTCCAGTTTGACCCCGATCGGACCGAGAACCGAAAAGTTATGGCCTTAATTGTTAAGTAGGTGAAAGGTCAAATCAATTAAACAGTGCAAGCTGCATTGAATCTGTGATTAGGAGGGGATTCGGAGGGGCAGATTTTTGACGCCCCCCATCTCGGGCCCCGAGGGTCGAAACCACCCCAAATCGCCTGGGGACCTCGGGACGACAGATGCGCACTGGTTGGCGCATTTTTGGCTCGGGGTGCCCCGGGGTGCCCCTTTGCCCCGCATTTTTTTTGGGCTCCAAAGGGCCTCCCGGTGGTAGCAGGAGCCCGTGTCAAGCGATCTGAGGTGGTTCCAGACGTCTGGGACCGAGGGGCCCCGAAATACGCAGGTTCAAAGCTTCGTTTCCCTTACTAAATGCATTGCTCGCGTACGCCTTTTCTCTTCTTCCGACGCCCGTTTCTCCGGTTGAGAAGGTCCGGGGGGGCTGGCGTTTGGTAGGCAGCATCGGGGGGGTGGCCCGAACAGGAATCCCAGGTCAAACGGGACCCCGGACCACTTTTGGCCAAAAGTTGCTCGGATCGAGCTGCCGTCGCTAGGGGGCGCTCTCAGCGTTCCCCGGAGGGTGCCCTGCGAACGCCGGCCCGATCGGAGCACTTTTGGGCAAAATGTCACCTCGCGTACACAAATTCCAGTTCGTGGACAGCCGGACCCCTCCCGCCCACAACCGAGGGTCCCGGGCAACAGTTCCAGTTCGTGGACAGAAATTCCAGTTCGCGGACAGAAATTCCAGTTGGTGGACACCCGGACCCCTCCCCGTGGACAACCGAGGGTCCCGGGCAACAGTTCCAGTTCGTGGACAGAAATTCCAGTTCGCGGACAGAAATTCCAGTTCGTGGACACCCGGACCCCTCCCCGTGGACAACCGAGGGTCCCGGGCAACAGTTCCAGTTCGTGGACAGAAATTCCAGTTCGCGGACAGAAATTCCAGTTCGTGGACACCCGGACCCCTCCCCGTGGACAACCGAGGGTCCCGGGCAACAGTTCCAGTTCGTGGACAGAAATTCCAGTTCGCGGACAGAAATTCCAGTTCGTGGACACCCGGACCCCTCCCCGTGGACAACCGAGGGGTCCCGGGCAACAGTTCCAGTTCGTGGACAGAAATTCCAGTTCGCGGACAGAAATTCCAGTTCGTGGACACCCGGACCCCTCCCCGTGGACAACCGAGGGGTCCCGGGCAACAGTTCCAGTTCGTGGACAGAAATTCCAGTTCGCGGACAGAAATTCCAGTTCGTGGACACCCGGACCCCTCCCCGTGGACAACCGAGGGGTCCCGGGCAACAGTTCCAGTTCGTGGACAGAAATTCCAGTTCGCGGACAGAAATTCCAGTTCGTGGACACCCGGACCCCTCCCCGTGGACAACCGAGGGGTCCCGGGCAACAGTTCCAGTTCGTGGACAGAAATTCCAGTTCGCGGACAGAAATTCCAGTTCGTGGACACCCGGACCCCTCCCCGCACCTCCCCGGGACCCCTCCCATCAAAAGCCGGGGGTCCCGGGCTACCATTACAGTTCGCGTACACAAATTCCAGTTCGTGGACACCTGGACCCCTCCCCGGGACCCCTCCCATCAAAAGCCGGGGGTCTGGGGTCTCGATTACAGGTCGTGTACGCATATTCCACATCGGGGACATGAAATCATTGCACGTGTACACAAATTCCAGTTCGTGGACACCCGGACCCCTCCCCGGGGCCCCTCCCATCAAAAGCCGGGGGTCTGGGGTCTCAATTACAGGTCGTGTACGCATATTCCACATCGGGGACGCGAAATTATTGCACGTGTACACTAATTCCAGTTCGTGGACCCCCTGATCAAAAGCCAGGGGTCAGGGGTCTCCATTACAGGTCGCGTACGCATATTCCACATCGGGGACACGAAATCATTGCACGTGTACACTAATTCCAGTTCGTGGACCGCCTGATCAAAGGCCAGGGGTCTGGGGTCTCCATTACAGGTCGTGTACGCATAGTCCACATCGGGGACATGAAATCATTGCTCGTGTACGCGTATTGCAGTTCGAGGACGCTCGGGGGTCTCGGGTCATTGACCGTGGACACAAACTCCAGTCCAGGGACAGGAATCATTGACCGCGTACACAAATTCCAGTTCGCGTCACCGTGGAGCTCTGTCGCCCCCTATTGATCTGTCCACGAGTCAGGGACGTGTCCCGAAAACGCAGAAAAGTGTACACGAGCTCGATGACAAATCGATTTGTCTCCGTTCCGTGGACAAACCCGTACACGGCTTGGAAAAGTCCATTCATTTTGTAAGGGAAAGTGCCAAAAACGGCCTAAATTCCCTTACCCCCCTACCTGCCTGAACTCCATCACCTCCCAGTTCCAGTTTTTCTCTGTCATTGATCTGAAGAATGCTTTCTTTCACATTCCTCTCCACCCATCAGTTCAACCTCTCTTTGCTTTCACCTTCGAAGGACAGCAATACACTTATCGTGTTCTTCCTCAGGGCTGGGTTCTGAGCCCTGGGATCTTTAACCAATGTCTCAGAACTTTTCTAGAGGACTTGGATATTCCTCCAGGTACCACTCTTTTACAGTACGTAGATGACCTCCTAGTGGCTGGAACGGATATGACAAGCTGTCTTCACCTCACCATGTCCCTGCTACAGAAACTGGCAGATGGTGGATTCAAAGTTTCAAAAGATAAAATGCAGTTTTGCAGACCTGAAGTTCTGTTTTTGGGACGTCTTATTTCTGGCCAGAATCTGACTGTCTCTCCTGATCACAGGAATGCCATTCTTCATGCTAACAAACCTCTTACTGTTCAGGACATGCTTTCTTTTCTTGGCTTAGTGGGATATAGCAAAAATCATATCCCCTCATACACGGAGCGCACCAGTCCTCTCAGAGACATGGTCACAGAGGCTGGGCACTGTAATCTTAAAGCCACACTCTCATGGACTACTACAGCTGAGGAAGCCTTCATTTCCCTTAAACAGGATCTGGCCTCTGCGGCTGCATTGGCCAGACCTGACTACTCCTTACCTTTTCACTTGGACACCTCATTGTCAGGGAAACATGCTCATTCTGTCTTGTATCAACTTAAGGAGGGATCACGCAATATCCTTCGTTATGACAGTGTCACACTTGACCCCATGGAGGTCCGACAGCCAACTTGTGTCACCGCTACTGCAGCTGTCGCTGCTCTACTGGTGAAGTCTGCTCCTGTAGTTCAGTGTCATCCTCTCACTGTACACACTCCTCATGGAGTTAGAGCTTTGTTGGACTCTTCAGCTTTCACTCTTTCTCCTCTTAGACGCACAAAAATTTCCCGCATTGTGTGTCAGCCCCATATCACCTTTGAGTCCACCCGTTCTAATGCTGCTGAGGCCTTCCCTGATGGAGAATCACATGACTGTGTGCCCAGAGTTATCTCCCTTTCATCTTTTCGCCCTGGCCTGTATGCCACACCTCTTTCTGATCCTGATCTCTCACTCTTTACAGATGGTTGTTGTTTCAGGGGTGTACAGGGGGAGTTAAGGGCCGGATTGGCAGTGGTCCAAGCTGTAAATACACAGGGAAAAGAAGGACAGTTTGAAACCGTCCTAGCTGAAATCATTACAGATGAACACAAGTCAGCACAAAAAGCTGAACTAAAAGCTATCATTGCTGCCTTAAAATATGCAAAACATAGAAGAGTGAATATTTTTTCAGATTCTGCTTACATTATAAATGCTGTACATATGGAACTTCCACAGTGGGAAAAAGGTGGATATCTGACATCCACTCACAAACCTATTAAACATGCCAAACTCATGAAGGACTTGGCACAGGCTCTCTTAGAACCCACAGAAGTGGCAGTTGTTAAAGTCAGAGCACACACAAAAAGCCAGGACAGGCAAGCCAGAGGAAACGCAGCAGCAGACAAAGCAGCAAAAAACATCACTGGCTATCGACCACAGCTATTTCAGATGCTACTCTCAGAACAGGAGGGACTGAAGGAAATAGAAACACAGGAATTGAGAGCATCATCAGAGATTATAAAAACTACTGTTTACTATTCATTTGATATTTAAATTTCTTCCTTTCTTAGACCTTTTTGGGAGCTAATGAAATTTAATATTTTTATATTCTAAAATTGTATTGTAGTACAGTACTGTTTAAGATAATAGGGCAAGTTTCTTTATTTTATTCATTTTAGTTGTCTTTAGAAAAATAAATAAATAAATAATTATAAAGTACCCCCTTTCCGAGATGGTGTGCTGAACCACACAAAGCTATAAATGACAGGTCTTATTAGCTAAGAGGACAGGTCTTATTTCCATACATTCCTTAAATGACAGATAATGAACCTGGACACTGTTGTATTTACAGCAAAGGCATTAATTTAAAACTCTGAACAGATGAGAAGTCATGTTCTCACTGAAAACAATTAAGCAGATGTTAAAATCATATCAGACATAAGTTTTATTTTAAGACAAAATTTGGAACTGAACCATGTTTGTTTTTGTTTTTTCTTTTTTCATAGCCGATTTTTAAGATGAAATTGATCTGTGGTTGTTGTTGTATTACACTAATCTGTTCTCTCTGTGAGCGTTCTATTCAGGCTGCGGTTGACAAAAAGTATTCTCCTCCACCGCCTTATTCAGCTCAGTTTCCCCTTCTGGAGGTCCAGTCCCTGCTGGACTCTGATGACCCCCTGGATGGAGAACTGTCAGGGGAGGACACAGAGGTTTGAGACCCCTTAACCATGTTTTCTGCAGCTGACTTCCTGCTTAAAGGTACAAACAGTACTGTGTTGGCTGATGAGGGTTTGAAGCTCCGGGAGACAACGGATCTCTCGTACAGTTGCTATTTAAGGGTTAACCACACAGGAGGATGGTTTAGTGGACTGAAGGGTTCCTTCAGTCCAACAGGGGGAGTTGTTGCAAATATTTTATAAGCATTTTGATTCATTTACTCATTTTGATTCATTTACTCATTTAAGCATTCTTATTCATTTATTCATTTACATTTTATCCTTAGATTTTAGTAACATGCATTAGGCTTTGCTTTTAATAGAACTACAGCTTAATTGTTATCATTGCTTTGCAGGTTACAGATAGTGCATTCACATAAACTCATATAAGGTTACTGAGTTCAATACTGAGAAAACAGCTGACAATTAGCGGCCTTGACAATGTTCTGGATGGCCACTAGGGAGTAATCTAAATATTGGTACATCTCTTTGCTTATCTATTCACTCCTAGCAGAACGGAATTTCCCAGTAACTCAGAAATCATTAAAAGAATAGCCTTTGTGTGAATATTGTGAGAAAAAGTACAAGGGAGTCAGTAGAAAGGCAGAAAAAGATAGTGAAGCAGAGCATAGTATCTTTTTCCTTTCAGCTCTGACGCACCTCAGACGAAGGACCTGGAGGAATCAAATTCCTGGAAGAAGGAGGGACCACCTTGCAAAATACACATTCACATAAATGTGCACCACATGCCCGCACATAGACACAATGCTTTGTATCACTATAAATGAGGAGGCTAATTTAGGTAGGCGGGTCTTTTGGCTGAACCGAAGGTTCCCGACACTTCTGTGTATTAGTGGACCAGATGCTAAGGCTAACAGGCCTCCTTCTCGAGAAGATATGTATTGTTTTCTTATTACTGGCTTAACAAAGAATTGTCAATTCTACTCAAACTCTGGTGTTTTTGCCTTCTTTTAAAAATGTGGATTTTTGAATACTCTTCCTTCTGATCATTGATTTACAGGTGGTGAACAAATCTTTTAAAGCCAACAAAGAATATTTTAAAACTTCAATGTTTAAACTTGTCTCATATTTAAAACTAAATCAAGTCGAACAACTTGTGATCCTTTCTTTTCGATTTTCGTTCTGAGGACATTGGAAAACAGATAACCGTCTTTTGGTTAGGTTTAGGAGAAGGAGGAAAACAAGCGTTTTATTTTGTGTGTTTTTTAATTTTATGTTTCAAAGGAAATAAATGAACTACCTGAAAGTAAACCAACCCTTATGGAAGTTGGATTATATTTATCCCTAAAAAAAGATGATTTTTCTCTACAGTAGGGAAGATGATGAAGTTGGTTACTTACATTGTAGTTAAAAACAGGCTGATTCTCAACTTTCTGCTGATGCAGGAAAATGTTTTTCCTTCCTAGAAAATCCATGAGTGTCGCTGTTTTCCAAAGTCGTTGGTGAAAAAGCTCTGAAACAAAGCAAGTGCTTTCTCTTGGTCTGGTGTGTGACTGAAATGGAACTCTGTACTATAGAACACACCGTCACATGCTCTTAGAATGTTCCATTGCCATAGAGAATTATGATGTCATTTAAACATGCAAATTAGATTATTCGTTTGATATTTAAAAAAATGCTATTTGAATTAGCACAGAACTAAATATAACACCAAGTGCTTTACAGAGTTCAAATTTAAGAATGATGTAAAATACGACTGATGACATCATTAACTATAATCTTAGTAATAATTATAAAATAAAGATGCAAACTCATGAGCCAAATAACATTAACTTTAGGCTACTGAAACTTTTGTGTTCATCCGAAAATGTGCTGAAAACGGGGTCATTGATCCAGGAGTATTATTAATTAAAGCTGCAAGCAGCGATGAAGACCCTCGCACCTACGGCACCACTCCGGCCTATTGCACCGACCCATCAGCCGGCAACCTCTGCACAGCCGCTCTCGCCGTATGCCCATTCTTCAAGAGGTTATCTTCATTAAGTGGTGATTTTCCTCATGAGAGGATCAACTTGCACCTCAGTCTGACCAGTGATGACATCTGAAGCGTTCATGATGTTTCTTACAAATTGTGTTGAATTCTCACAAACCAGAGCATGATTAAATTCCACATGGCCACTGGGTGGCGCTATAGTCGTTTTTCACGTAGAACCATGTTCAGGTTGGAACTCTAACAAGAACAGGAAAATATCACCTCCATTGGTCAACCAACGGCAGGGTTAGAGCCACTTCCTGCTTCATGGCAAATGATATAACCATGACAGGAAGCCACTTTGATGATGATACTGCAAGAAGTTAGTCATATTTTCAACCATGAGTTCATGAAGGATGATATTAATGAGTTTGAATTAGTTTTACAGGTATTAAAGGGTTAAAATGATGGGACTTCCTGTTTCCAGGGGCTGGGGCTATGGCGTTGACAACATCTGGACAAGAAGAGGCCATTTTTTTGTCCTGGGATGTTGTATTAATATGCTGAATTTCATCAATGTCAGTCATTGCAGTGGTTGGAGAGGATAAATTAAATATGGAATTTAATGGAATGGAAGAATGGAATTTAATGGAAGAATGGTGGATACCATTCGCCATGGTTCTGCTTGATGAAGGAAATTGAGGTTTTTTTCCTGTAGTGTCATGAAAGGGTTTGAGCTGATCTGAAGCACTTTTGAGTGTGTGAGGTTCATTCCTGAGGAGAGGGACCCCGGTGTCTGAAAAAGGCACTTCCTGTTTTAAGTGGGCGGGACTTAGGCCGAGACCAGAATTAGTTATATGTATCTGTTCAGGACCAGACCCTGATTAAAAACTGTAAGTGTGGTTTTGCCTGGGGCGGTCGGGCCCCGTCGGGTTCCTGGGTGGGGCTTTGCTGGGGGCAAAGGGTGGCCCTTGGGCCTGTGGGGCGCCTGCCCTCCGTGCGGCCCGCGCCGCAGCGCCTGGCGCCCGCTGGGCCTGCTCGCCATCGCCCTGGGCTGCCCGGTGCCCCTGCCCCGTCGCGCCGGGGGTTCCGGTCTGGGGGCCCCTCTGCTCTGGACCGGGTGGGCCGCTGCTCTGTCTGCTTTGGCTGTCCCGGGCTTGGTACTCTGTGGATCTGCTTGGCCTTTGGGGCCTCGGGCTCCCCCCGTCCCCCGCTGATGCTTCGGGGTGCAGCGTGATCGCGGCCCCCTTGCGGGTACACATTTCCTCCTTGTTGCATGGCCACACATGCATATTAACACGTGCATGCTCACAAACGTGCTCGTCTCTCCATCCGCTTCTCACTAGATGTAGTTGATGTTTGTGTGTTGGTACGTTCATCTGCAGGTACGTTTGATGACTATTGTAATTTTTTATATTATCATCATTCTATCTGTCTTTCGGTATCATGTAGTACTGTGGTAGTTTATGTTGTTGTTTTTTTGTGATATGTTCTAGGCAGCATAGACAACAGTTATTTCCGGATTTTAATCCTGTCCTTTTCTCCCTTTTTTTTTCTCTCTCTTCCTCTATCTCCCTGTCAAGTTCGGCACTGACATATAAGACTAAAGAAAATAAGATAAGAATAAAAATAATAAAAATATCAAGGGCAGCAATGTATATAACATGTCTCCCTTGGGAGAGCAAATCTGTCAAGCAAAATATGGCACACAGACCACCGTTCTGTATGTTAGGATGCTGGACAGGACAGGGTTAAAAAAAAAAAAAAAAAAAAAAAACTGTAAGTGTGATGGTGATTGGATGAAAATTGAGGGATTTATATTGAATAATGATGTCATGGCGTCTTATCCAACATTGCCTAAAAATTGTAATTGGCCAGAGGGTGTACTTATGTAAAGGTCGAACAGAGCGTTTCAAACACAGAAAAACAGAAAAACACGGAGAGCATTCTTCCCCTCCTCCCCCTCGGAGAGTTGTACGTAGGTTTGTGCGTGGATGGTTCTTTTATATACAGTCTATGAAGGAGGGAGAACATAGCGCCAGCAAACACCATGATGCGGAGTGAAGATGATTCACACACACACATTAATTTGCTATGCCTTGCAATGCTAGCACTAATTTCAAGCGCTAATTTACGTTTGCATGAAATAGTGTAAACAAAGCCCACATTAATCAACAAATGCCACACAGCGGCAGTTTTCCCTTAGTCTCACTTAATGAATTAATTTGATAGTAATTTCATAAGTTTATAAGGACAAACACAGTATTCACTTGGCCCAAACATCATTACATTTGTTGTTGTAAACTAATAGCCCACCAATTTACTCCACTAATACATAAGAAACTTTGCCAGCTCAGACTTCTCCACCTTTCAAAAGATCCTCCAAAATTGATCCTCGTTTTATTCTATGTTTGGCCGTTTGCTTATTTAGCAGGATGCCGAGGCTTTTTAGGTTTTTCTGAAACTATTTCTGGTCCGGTTCTTTTACTAGTAGTTTAGAATGAATACCAGTTGTTGTTGTTAGGTAACCGTGGGGAGTCGTATATGATTGGTTAAGGAACCAGGAAGTTAGAAAGAGCAACACGGTGCACCCAAGTTATTCCTGCATTGAACTCTTATTTTGAAGGACAAAAGCTTGACAAAAACAGTGTTGATATAGGAGACAGATTGTTTATAGGGAAGCTTCCTTTTATCCCTCGCAGCAAATGAGAACATTTTAAATTATTTTTAAGGAAAAAACCACAACTATTCAGCCTTTAAGGGCCAAGGAAAGAGGGAATGGTGGGGCTGAGCAATGAACTGAGAAAGATCATTTCTATACGCCTGAACAGGGACTTGAACCCTGGACCCTCAGATTAAAAGTCTGATGCTCTGCCATCTGAGCTACCCAGGCCCTTATAAGGTAGTTTCCTTTACTTTTTGTACCTTTGTGTTTGTCTTTGTGGTCAAGGAGCTGCAGAACAGGGGTCCTTTATCTTCTTTTATAAAGTGACACATAAAGTTTGAAAGATCCAGTTTATCAGAAAAGCCAGTGTCGCAAAAGTTGTGATGGGGCTTCAACTAAGGTGGTACTGAAGTTGAGCTAGACCCAAGAAAACGAGGAAGACACCAAGAGATGCGTTCTACTGACCATTTGCTCCCATTTGCTGTCACTGCGAAATCACCAGAATACATGAAACAAGCAAATCAAATCAAATCAAACTTTATTTATATAGCACCTTTCATACATAAAAATAGCAACTCAAGGTGCTTTACAGAGAATAAAATAAAATCCCCCAGAACCCCAACCCAAAAACAAGAAGGCCACCCCCCACCCCTTCCATTCAGCACACACACAACACAGAGGGTAAAAGCAAGTTAAGAGGAAACGCTGTCTTAAATTCTGGAGTCTTGTAGTGTGGGGAAACACTGAGATAAAACACTATAAAACCAAATCTAAACAATCTAAAAAACCAACCCTGAGAATAAAAATAATATTTCTCAGTCCTATAAAATAAGAAAACCCACGAAATAAGAGAATACAAAATGATGAAACAAATACATAAATGGTAGAGGAATAGAAGCAAAATACAGCCTTTGTGTTAAGAATAAATAAATGAATAAATACAATAGTAGTAGAAAAAGAAATTTGGGTCTTGAGTCTGTTTTTAAAAATATCCACACTATGTGCTCCCCTCACGTCCTCAGGCAGGCTGTTCCACATACGAGGGCCGTAGAAATAAAAGGAGGACTGGCCGTGGGTTTTTGTTTTTACTCTGGGAACAGTTCAAAGGCCAGTACCAGAGGACCAGAGGGGTCTAGTGGGCTCCTAAGATAGAAGCAAATCAGATAAATAAGGTGGGCTAAGACCTTTAAGAGACTTAAAATCCAATAAAAGAATCTTAAAATCAATTCTGAAGCTGACAGGGAGCCAGTGCAGAGACTTTAGAATTGGTGTAATATGGGCCCTTTTTCTGGTCTTTGTCAACAGACGTGCAGCTGCGTTCTGTACATGCTGCAGCTGGTTCAGGTACTTCTTTGGAAAACCAGAAAGAAGAGCATTGCAGTAATGTAATCTTGATGTGATAAAAGCATGAATCAGTGTCTCTGCACTGGCTCGAGAGAGAAACAGCCTGACGCGGGAGATGTTCTTCAGATGATAAAAAGCAGTCTTTGTTATGTTTTTAATATGGGGCTCAAAACTGAGATCTGGGTCTAAAATCACTCCCAGGTTTTTTACTTGATTTAAATGGTTGAGTGCTATTGTTTTCAGTTTGGCCTCCAGTTTCACTCTCTCAACTTCAGGTCCAATCATTAAAACTTCTGTTTTATCCTGGTTGAGCTGCAGGAAGTTTTCTGCCATCCACCCTCTGATATCTAAAATACAATCTAACAGGGCATCAATGGGCCTGTGCTCATCAGGAGTCACGGCCACATATAACTGTGTGTCATCAGCATAGCTGTGGAAATTTATGCCGTGTCTCCTGATGACATCACCAAGAGGAAGCATGTAAAAATTAAAAAGGGTGGGGCCTAAAACTGAGCCTTGGGGTACACCACAGGTCAGTCTATATCTCTTGGACGAGGATTCCTTCATGCTAACAGAGAACTCTCTATCTGTTAGATAGGATTTAAACCAGTTAAAAACAGTACCAGTGAGGCCAACCATGTCGTGGAGTCTGTTTAAAAGAATAGTGTGGTCAACCGTGTCAAAGGCTGCGCTGAGGTCAAACACCACTAAGACAGAGAGTTTTTTCATGTCAGTATTGAGCCTAAGGTCACTCACAACCTTGACCAGTGCCGTCTCAGTGCTGTGATTGGTCCTAATACCTGACTGAAACTTCTCAAATTTATTGTGTGAGGTAAAAAAATATTTTTTTAAACAGATTTCTCTAAAATTTTGCTTAAAAACGGTTGGAGACTGGTCTGTAGTTGTTAAGAACTGCAGCATTTAAATTGCTCTTCTTCAGAACAGGGGTCACCATGGCTGTCTTTAGGGAGGAAGGGAAGACACCCGTCTGGAGAGAGCAATTCACAATGCCCAGTAAATCCTCCTCAAAAGAGCCACAGACAGTTTTAAAAAAAGGCAGTAGGGATGGGATCTAAAATACAAGTTGCAGATCTTAACTGTGAAACAACATCCCTAAGCATTGCAGCATCAACGAGGGCAAAACTCTCCAGTGTTTCCCCACAGATAGTCAAAACCCCAGACCATTTAAAATCTGATGCAGGTCAGATCTAATTTTCTCTACTTTATCTCTGAAATGGGCTGCAAACTCTTCACACCTGGCATCAGTGGGTGTATCAGCAGGATTGTTAGAAACAGGGTTAATTAGGATTGATTGTGGAGAAGAGGACGCTTGATTTGTTTTTATTTTCAGTTATGAGTTTGGAGAAGTGGGCCTGTCTTGATATTCTAACAGCCTCATTGTAAATACATAAGTGTTCATGTAGAATTTGATAATTTCTTGTTAGATTGTTTTTTTGCCACCTCCGGTCTGCTATTCTGCAGTTCCTTTTTAACCTCTTGATATCTTCAGTTTTCCAGGAAGGAGCTGGTTTTGTTGTTACTTTCTTCAGTTTTAGTGGGGCCACTTTATCCAGGGTAGCACGTAATTTAGTATTAAAATGGTCAACAATAAAATCACAGGATGAAGGTGAAAAAAAAACCTGGGGCGCTGTAAAGTTGATCAGTAAAGTTTGCAGCCACTTCAGCATTAAGACAGCGTTTCCTAATAATCCGTTCAGGAATAGCTTGTTTCATAAAACCTTCAACCTTAAAAAAGACACAAAAATGGTCAGAAATACCTAAATCAACAACTGATGTTATGTTGGTAGACAGTCCATAAGTAATAACAAGGTCTAACGTGTGGCCCTTGTTGTGTGTGGGTACTCTGACATGCTGGGTAAAATTCATACAGTCTAAAAGATTTAAAAAGTCCTGGGGGAAAGAGTCTGACTGATTATCTATGTGCAAATTAAAATCACTTAAAATAACAATCCTCTCATACTGGTTGATTGAGAGCAGCTCTGAGAAGTCTGTTATGAATGATGAGCATCTTCCAGGAGGTGTATATACTGTTACTCCAAGGACAGGTGGGCTGCTGAAAACAATGGTGTGATATTCAAAAGAGGAGTATTCTTCAAACGAAATGTCTTTAAAACCAATGGAAGATGACAGGATAGAGGTTGTCCCACCACCCTTTCTGCCTTTCCTGGCCACATGTGTGAACATGTAGTTATGAATGAATGAAAATGAATGAAATGAATGAAAAATACTTTATTAATCCCAAAGGGAAATTCAATATTGTAGTAGTAGTATTTTTTTTTTTTTTTTTTTTTTTTTTTTTTTTAAACAATCACATTAATTAATTAAGGGCTTTGTTCTTCAGCCTGATAGCTGCTGGAAGGAAGGATCTTCTGTATCTCTCTGTCTTGCATCGGACTTGAACAAGCCTCCCACTGAACACACTCTGTTGTTTCGTCACGGCGTTGTGTAGAGGGTGTGAAGGATCTTCCATTATCTTCGTCAGCTTGTACAGAATTCTTTTTTTGATGATCAACTCCAGCGGCTCCAGAGTTACTCCAAGCACAGAACCGGCTTTCTTGATCAGTTTCTTAATTCTTTTCAAGTCTCTGGTTCTGATGCCGCTGCCCCAGCAGATTGCTGCAAAGCTGATTGCACTTTCAACAACAGACCTGTAGAACATTTGCAACATTTTGGTGCAGACGTTAAAAGATCTCAGCTTCCTTAAGAAGTAGAGTCTGCTCTGACCTTTCTTGTAAATGTACTCAGTGTTGCTTTTCCACTCAAGTCTGTTGTCCAGCTGAACTCCAAGGTACTTGTATTCCTCCACCACCTCCACCTCCTCTCCCATGATGGAAACACTTCTATGTGTGTTCTTGTTCCTCCTGAAGTCAACAATCATCTCCTTTGTTTTCTTGGTATTCAAGATGAGATGATTGTCACCGCACTATTTCACAAACTGACCGACCAGTTCTCTGTACTCTGCTTCTTGTCCATCACTGATACACCCAACAACTGCTGAGTCATCAGAGTATTTCTGCAGATGACAGAACTCAGAGTTGTACTGGAAGTCTGAGGTGTACAGCGTGAATAGAAATGGTGAAAGTACAGTCCCTTGTGGTGTTCCAGTGCAGCTGACCACCATCTCAGACACACAACCTTTCAGTCTCACAAACTATGGTCTGTTTGTGAGGTAGTCGTAAATCCAGGTGGTTGTGGAGGGATCCACCTGGAATTTCTGCAGCTTCTCACACAGCAGAGCAGGCTGAATCGTATTAAAAGCACTTGAGAAATCAAAGAACATGACCCTCAAAGTGCTGCCTGACTGGTCCAGATGAGAGTGGGCTCTCTGAAGCAGGTATATGATGGCATCTTCAACCCCAAGCCCATTACGGTATGCAAACTGTAATGGGTCCTGAAAGGTGTTCACCTGCTTGCTGAGGTGAGCCAGTAAGAGTCTCTCCAGGACTTTCATGATGTGAGATGTCAGGGCGACTGGTCTGTAGTCTTTTGGTTCAGCTGGTTGTGGTTTTTTAGGCACTGGAACAAGGCAGGATGTTTTCCACAGCACCGGGATTCTTCTCTGGCTCAGGCTGGTGTTGAACAGGTGCTGGAGAATTGGACATAGCTGTTTTGAGCAGGTCTTGAGAACTCTGGGACTGACACCATCTGGACCTGCAGCCTTGTTCTGGTTCAGTTTCACCAGTTGTTGCATGATTTGGTTACAGGAGACAGACAGAGTGGAGGTGGAGGCAGAGGAGGTTTCAGGAAGTCCTGATGTGGAGGGAGATGAGGTTGTGTCCAGGTCCTTGACTGAGCTGCAGGGTGACAGAGTGGAGGTGTGACAGGAAAGCTGTGGGCTCATGGAGGGTGTGTGGCTAGTTGGGGTTGAAGCAGGAGGTGAGCTAAACCTATTGAAGAACATGTTCAGTTCATTCGCTCTGTCCAGACCTCCATCAGTCTGATCCTCCTTTATCCCGAAGCCAGTGATCTTCTTCATTCCTGACCACACATCCCTCACATTGTTTTTCTGAAGCTGACTTTCCAACTTCTTCCTGTAGTCCTCCTTGCACTTCTTCATTTGTGTTTTAAGTTGTTTTTGTGTGGACTTCAATAACTCCCTGTCTCCATCCCTAAAAGCTTTCTTTTTGATGTTCAGCAGCTTTTTCAGGTCACTGGTGATCCAGGGTTTGTTATTGGGGAAGCACCTCACTGTTCTTGTTGGAACGGTGCTGTCCACACAGAAGTTAATATAATCTGTCACACACTCAGTCAAGGCATTGATGTCATCTCCATGAGGTTCACATAGGACGTTCCAGTCTGTAGCCTCGAAGCATCCTCTCAGAGCATCTTCAGCTTCATTAGACCAGGTTCTAATAGCCTTTCTAATGACTGGTTGTTGCTGAACGATGGGCTTGTAGGAGGAGGAGAGAAGAACTAGGTTATGGTCTGATCTTCCTAAAGGTGGCAGGGCAAAGGAGCTGTATGCATTTTTAATATTTGCATAAAATAAGTCCAACGTTTTGTTTTCTCTGGTGGAGCAGCTGACAAACTGTTGGAAAGTTGGTAGAGTTGCAGAGAGGGAGATGTTGTTAAAATCTCCAGAGATCGCCACAAATGCGTTTGGATGTTGTGTTTGAAGCCTGGCCACTACAGAGTTAATGACATCACAGGCTGCGTCTGGAGCGGTACCAGGTAATATATATACCGCTACCAGAATAACGCATGTGAACTCTCTGGGTAAATAATACGGGCGGAGACTCACAGCTAGCAGTTCAATGTCTCTATTGCAGATCTTCTCTTTAACAGTGACATGTTCAGGATGACACCAGCGCTGGTTTACCAGCACCGCAATTCCACCTCCCTTCAGCTTCCCGCTGAGTTGTTTATTGCGGTCTGCACGGACCGTCCTGAAGCCGTGTACAGACGCATTACAGTCTGGGATGTGTTCATGCAGCCATGTCTCGGTGAAGCACATAATACTGCACTCTCTGTATTCTTTAAGAGACCTGGTTAGCACCTGAAGTTCATCAATTTTATTAACTAGCGATCTCACGTTTCCCATAACAACCGTTGGAAGAAACGGTTTGAATCGCCACCGTTTTTCTCTCTGCCTCGCTCCTGCCCTGCATCCTCTTCTCTTTCTTTTCAACTCCGTTGGGATTTGAAGTGTTGTTTCACTGATAATCTTGAGTTTGGAGAGTTTCATCAGTTGATCCCGATGGTAAACAAGTCTCGTTGCCATGGAGACTCACAATAACAAGTCTTGCAAAAAAGAAAAAATATTCAGAAAAATCTCCCGTATAGCACAGCCTCTGACCAGCGCGAAAAATCTACCCGAACAGACACAGATTGACAGCTGATGTCTTAAAAAAGACGGCTATATTGTAAAAAATCTCAAGTTAAAAACAGAGCTACTACAATTGCTGCTGCCACCTAGCGGCGCATTCCAGAAATGTGTGGTGTGGTGAAATATGTGGTGATGCTTCAATTAGGGTGATGGAGGCATCTGTGCTGAGCCATGTCTCTATCAAAAACATACAGTCAGTGCTGTTGTCTAAAATCAGGTAATTTATAAGAAAGGACTTATTTAAAAGTGATCTGATGTTCAGTAGGGCCATATTCAGGGGACCAGAATGAGTGTCCTTAGAAACCGGGTGTGTGTTGGGTGGGCTGTTGAGTGTCTGTATTGACGTGAGGTTAGCAGGGCTTCTGTGGGACTTTTTACTGAGTATCTGTGTTCTGTTCGTAATTATGGACTGTATGGGGAGAGACACAGGTGTAGGTGGTGATGCCAGGTGGTACTGATAGGGGGCGCTGGCAGGGGATACAGTGCTTAATGGTGCAGGTAGGGTGTTGTGGTTGGTAATTAGTCAGTCATGTGTAGAGCATGTACAGCATGCTGCACGTTTGCAGCTAGCACCCTGCTTCCCAGCGGGCTTGGGTGAACTCGGTCGCCTCTGAAGAAAGAGGCCCGGTTCCAGAAGAGGTTAAAATTGTCAATAAAACCAACCTTGTGGGCACTGCAGGAAGACAAAAGCCAGGTGTGGAGGCGAAGGATTCTGCTGAAGCGCCCCATTCCACGGGCTAGTGTTGAGATTGGACCTGAAATAAAAACAGATTTTCTGCAGCTGCTGAGAAGGTTAAAAAGGTCCCTAAAATCCTTTTTTGTCAGCTCAGACTGCTGACAGGCTGTATCATTTGTTCCCACATAAACTATGACGCGTTCAGTAGAAGATGGCATAGAGTTCAGCAGCCCAGGGAGTTTGTCGAGGATGTCCAGGGCCGTGGCTCCAGGAAAACAGTGTGTGGTGGCGTTGAAAAGTTTGATGTTTCTGGTGATGGAATCTCCCAGAATTATTGTTGTTGGCGCAAACAAGGGAGGAGGAGATGTTGAGACGATGCTCTCCGGACAACCAGGTGTATGTTTTTGTACAGATACGGCCTTCCCCGTTTCACCCAAGCAGAGCGCACAGCCAGAGCTGGCTGGGTTCACAGGAGAGAGGTGATCAGTGGTGGGCAGAGGGCCAGTGCCGGCCCCGGGAGTGCCATCTGAGTCAGCTGGCAAAAGTTTGCTGCGGGACAGAGCGGCCATGTTGCACGACTCTAGATGTCCCTCCTGCTTAAAGCCAGAGATAGGGACGTCCATCCCCAGTCTGGGCGTAAAGTGAATCGAGCCAGGCCGAACAACCACGGACCGACGTTGGCTTTTACGTTCCATAGGAGAAGCGGGTCTCATTACTGCCTTTGTGGAAGACGGAGGGGAAGCCAGGTAGCCATCACGCTTTGAAGAGGAGCCAGACAAGCTGCGATCAGGGAGAGGAGGGAAGTCTTCCTCGCTCAGGATGGAAAACTTATTTGAAGCTTGAATGGCTGACGGAGATGCCGGGCATCGCCTGATTTTGCTGCTGTGTTTCCCCTTAGTGACCGAATTCCACATCTCCTGGTTAGGAGTGGAGGCAGCCATTGAGTTAGATTTGCCCTCTTCAATCTTTTTGACTTCATGCAAAAATACAAAGACATCATTTGAATATTGTTCCCACACTGCAAAATGATCATCACTGATGGTGAGTAGCTCTGGAGGGGAGGAGTTTCTGTGAAATAACAATCCTAATGCTATCACCACTGCGGTGGAAAGCCTCTGATAGAAGAGTGGCCAATCTTCTTTTAAGACCACGTTCCTTTCCATTGACATCAGTGCTTTCTGCCTTGGAACAGAATGGAAAGACATGTATGGATTCTTGCTCCAAAAATGAAGTATGGTCTATTTTGTTGCCAAGATTTCACATGACAAATTGTGGATACCCACCTGAAAATGGAGGTTCCAAGATAGATTGGCAAAAGGTTTTCAAAGCGGCCCATTCAGTTCAGGTGGTCCATCTCGTCCGCAAACCAAGGTTGCCAAAGTTATGATGGGGGTTAAACTAAGGTGGTACTGAAGTTGAGCTTCCAGCAACAGACCCAAGAAAACTAGGACGTGATCAGAAAATGCGTTCTATCGACCATTGCCTCGAATTTGCAGCCACCGTAAAATCAGCAGAATACATGAAGCAAGCAAGGCCTTTGCCCTGTTCAATCTTTTTGACTTTGAGAAAAACTCTAAAGACATCATTAAAACACTTCTCCCACCTATAAGGTGAGACGACAAACCTTAATGCTATCGCTGCTATGATGGAAAGCTTCCCACAGAGCGGCCAACTTTCTTTTCCCGTGAAATCTGCGCGTTGTCCTTTGGAACAGAATGGAAATTGATGTGTAGATTCCTGCTAGAAAACTTAAGGCTCCTCTGTGCTTACAGACAGAGATTGTAAATGGATGATAAGGTATACAACAGTGACACCACAGATTCAGAGTCACTGTGACCATTGCAGGTGGTCTTGTGCATTTGCTGAACCCCAGGATCGAACCAGGGACTTTCAGATCTTCAGTCTGACGCTCTCCCAGCAGAGATACTTCGGCTTGCAGCAGCTTTTCCAGCATTCCAAAAAGAAAAATTGTAATTGGCCAGAGGGTGTCAAACATGGTGGCATGACAGCACGGTCTTGCCATGCAGCATTGAGCAATCTCCAGATAACAACATCTAGACATATAGATGTTGGAACTGAAGTGAAACATGTGCAGTTTGATGCAGACATGATAAAGAAAAATATACAATAAATATTTTCCACTGATTTGTGTTAAAAATGCATTTTCAGTATGACTCTAACACGTTTTTGACAGTTTATTAAGTAAAAATTGCCAAATTTGAGTATTTCCCGATCAAATTCAGTGCAGAAACCCCGGTGCGGGCACGAGCGAGCTGTGCCTCAGCTTTGACTGTGCCATCCAATACGAACTAGGTTGTGTGACACATGCCGTTTTCTGTTCCTCAGCATATCGCCAATATGAACTTTACAGAAATATTTGTTATACACCATGACTCTCTACAGTCTGTGTAATGTATTTAATGTATTTGTGAGAAAAATATTCCCGTTTATCGTACAACAAAGTGCAGAGGAAAGTCAGTAGGTGAGGGAAACAGTACTCTGCCTTACCTCAAGGGGTGCACTGCCAACTTAGCGACCTTTTTTTTTTGTTTGTTTTTTTAAAGCGACTAGCGACAAATCTAGCGACTTTTTCAGTATTGGAGACTTTTATAGACTGACGTATGTGAAAGTAGTTTATTCTTCTCAATGATGAGTGGGTGCTGCTGCTCAGGCCCCTCCCCTGTCCAAAAGCAATCAGAAGAGGCTTCTGGCAGCAGCAAAGCTGCATTCAGAGCAGGAGGTGGTCACCTGTTTCATGATAAAAATTAAACGTTCAAAGCTGGTGCAGGATGATCTTGCGCTGGCTTACAGTCATATATTAATGTCTATTAATGAAGCGTGTGGAGGAAAACAAGTGTTATGAAATGTTGCAGCCTCCTAATTAGAAAATAACCCACACTTAATAAAATTAAACTAGAATAAAACAAAATATTAACCAAATAATTTGTTTTATTTTTATTAGTTTTGGCTTTTAAAAATTTTTTAGCTCTTCTTTTCTCTTCTATTATTCTATTCTACAGTCATTTAGCAAACGCTTTTATCCAAAGTGACTTACATTTGAGAGTAAGAACAACACAAGCATGAATTCAAACAAGATGGGACGTCATAATTAAGTGATAGTCAGACTGCTTTGAGTCCAGTTGGAGCCAGGTGCTGTCATGTAGTGCTAGAGGCAGTGCATATAATAATTTAAAAATATTAAAAAAAGTAATTTTGTTTAAATACAAGATCACGATTTCATCACACAATATCAACTTGGGCATAAGTCCACACAGTTTCTTCAGTACTTGGTTGAGCCAAAGAGCTTGACAAATTTTTCTAACTCATTCTGTTGCGTAAAATAGTTAAGCTAAGTGTGGAAATGCTCCTTAAACAACTGGTTCTTTAGCTTGCTCTCAAAAGGATAAAAGGATAAGGACTCTGCAGATCGGACGGAGTTTGGTAGATCGTTCCACCATCGGGGAACAACAGAGGAGAAGAGTCTAGCTACTGATGTGGCGCCACCTTGTGGTGGGAGCACTAGGCGTCTTTCACTGGCAGAGCATAACTGTGGAGAGGGAGTGTAGCTCTGGATTAAGGAGTGGAGGTAGACCGGAGCCATTTGGGTTATTGTTTTATAAGCCAGAAACAGAGCTTTGAATCAACTGAATCTGAACTGAACTGAATGCAACTGGAAGCCAGTGAAGAGCAATTAGCAGCGGAGTGACATGAGCTCTTTTGGGCTGGTTGAAGACCAGACGTGCTTCTGCGTTCTGGATCATCTACAGAGGTTTAACTGAGCATGCAGGCAGGCCAGCCAGTAAGGAGTTGCAGTAGTCAATGCATGAAATGACCAGAGCCTGGACCAGGAGCCGGGTCGTGTGTTCAGTCAGGTAGGGTCTGATTCTCCTGATGTTGTAGAGAGCAAATCGGCAAGACCGGGAAACCGAGGCAACATGGTCCTTAAAGGTCAGCAGGTTGTCTATCATGACACCAAGATTACTGGTAGGAAACTTAGGCACAAGTGTGATTGAGTCAAGCTGCACGCTTATCTGTGGCGGTAAGGAAGGATTGGCTGGAAAGACAATAAGCTCAGTCTTGGACATATTTAGCCGAAAGTGGCAATCCATCATCCATACGGAGATATCAGCAACATGCTGATATTCGCATTGAGACGTTGTGTCGTCAGGTGTGAAAGAAAGGAAAAGCTGAGTGTCATCTGCATAGCAGTGGTAGGAGAAGCCATGAGAGCTAATGATGCACTGAGTGAGGAGGTGTATAATGAAAAGAGAAGAGGGACAAGCACCGAGCCCTGAGGCACCCCTGTTGTCAGCCAGCTTCAGCAGCGGGTAACCCGAGCTTGCTTGAAGGCAGAAGGAAAGACACCGGATTTAAGAGAGGAGTTGATAATATGGGTTTTTGCAGTTTTGACTGTAGGTAAAATGCTCTGCAGGATGTCAGAGGGAACAGGATCAAGAGGACAGGTTGTGGGTTTTGAGCTGACTAGAAGTTTAGAGACTTCATGCACAAGAATATTCTGACCACACATTAAATACTAGTTGCATTGAAAAGTCCAGCCAACTAACATCAAATGTGTTGAAACAAATTCTGCTAACAAGTGAATTTCTCCACTGTGAGATAATAAAGTCTAATCTAATCTAATCTAATCTAATCTAAACAGACCAGAGGTCTGTACTACGAAGCTGGATTTTCTCTTATGATGGTAACTTCAGGGTTAACTCGGGGTTTTCTGTACTACGACGCTGGTTCACTTCTTACCAAGCTGTATCACCGCAGCAACAAACTGTCATGGTTCCTGGGTTTATGTTCCTTGGTTTGTGTTAGGTTTTTATCATGGTTTGGGTTTCTGGTTTTGTCATGTTTAGTTCAGTTTGTAGTTTCCTCTCATGTGCTCTGTTTTCTTTTCCTGGCTCGTTAGATCACCTGGTCTGATTCTCATTCTCTTCACCTGTTCCTCATTACTCATTATGTATATATGCCCCTTGGTTTTCAGTTGTCTTTGTCAGATTATTATGTGGTTCATCCCCTGTAACGTGTGTTTTCCTGTTCCTGAGTTTTGGGAGAATAAACCCTTTTGCCCGCACCAATTATGCCTCCTGCCTGATCTGCCTGCATCATGGGTCCTCACCTCCTCTGCTCACAAGTGACACAGACGCTGAACGGCTAACCTGCTCCAGAGAGGTTATGTTCTGGATAAGAGATCATCGAGTATAAAAGCTCCTCCTCCTGACCAATCAGATCTCATGAAAAATGGCCTGCCCATTTTTAGAGGATCCTGTTGATGTTGGTGCACGGATAGTTAGGGGAGAGCTTAGGAGAGAAGGAGTCTTTAGAGACAGATCCAACCCGTTGGACTTTCCTGATGACAAACTGTACCAAAGGTACAGATTTTCAACAAATGGGCTGAGATACATGTCAGCTGTTGGAGCCGATGGTAGCAAACGTGACCCATCGTAGTCGGGTGCTTACTGCCCTGCAGACAGCATGCATCACACTGAGGTTTTTTTCCACAGGTAGGCTGATCAATCTGTCAAATTAATCCATATATGGACTAAAATCACAAGTTGTTAGTGGGTTTCAGAAAATGGAAATCTTATGGATGGATGGATGGATGGATGGATGGATGGATGGATGGATGGATGGATGGATGGATGGATGGATGGATGGATGAATTTGTGATCTTACGATCTGATCGGTGTACTTCCAGGCAGTTCATTCTTTCCTTCCAAGTAAAAATAAAAGAACAGAAACACTGCTTGTTTTTCCTATGTTTCCTTTCCTAAACAAAACAAGAAATAAGATAACAGTTCATTATCTAATGTCTGTATTGTGCTTAGAACGATAATAGAAAAAACTGACAAGCATCACAATTTTATATGTTTCTCCATCTAAGACAAGTTACATGACCCAGAAATGATTTCTGGTCTGTAAATGCGTTCTTCACCACTCGTCCAAACCTGTGTTGACCTCATTTGTCATACATGCATATAACATGTTTAAAACTTGTCTCATATTTTTAAAACTAAATCAAGTCGAACAACTTGTGATCCTTTCTTTTCAATTTTCGTTCTGAGGACATTGGAAAACAGATAACCGTCTTTTGGTTAGGTTTAGGAGAAGGAGGAAAACAAGCGTTTTATTTTGTGTGTTTTTTAATTTTATGTTTCTAAAGGAAATAAATGAACTACCTGAAAGTAAACCAACCCTTATGGAAGTTGGATTATAGTTATACCTAAAAAAAGATGATTTTTCTCTACAGTAGGGAGGATGATGAAGTTGGTTACTTACATTGTAGTTAAAAACAGGCTGATTCTCAACTTTCTGCTGATGCAGGAAAATGTTTTTCCTTCCTAGAAAATCCATGAGTGTCGCTGTTTTCCAAAATCGTTGGTGAAAAAGCTCTGAAACAAAGCAAGTGCCTTCCCTTGGTCTGGTGTCTGACTGAAATGGAACTCTGTACTATAGAACACACCGTCACATGCTCTTAGAATGTTCCGTTGCCATAGAGAATTATGATGTCATTTAAACATGCAAATTAGATCATTCCTTTGATATTTAAAAAAATGCTATTTAAATTAACACAGAATTAAATGTAACACCAAGTGCTTTACAGAGTTCAAATTTAAGAATAATGTAAAATATGACTGATGACATCATTAACTATAATCTTAGTAATAATTATAAAATAAAGATGCAAACCCATGAGCCAAATACACGGAACTCTTATTTTGAAGGAGACAAACTTGACAAAGACAGTGTTGATGTAGGAGACAGATTGTTTATAGGGAAGCTTCCTTTTATCCCTCGCAGCAAATGAGAACATTTTTAATTATTTTTGGGTCATTTACGGATAAGACTTTTGAATAGGCCAATTTTAAAATACTAAAAATAAAGATATATTTGGCCATTGTTAAAACATTAGTAATATAGCGTACATATTCATTATTACAAAAAACCCAAATAAAGAGATTTTTGTGTTTTTATACTTGAATTATTAGGACACAGCCTTATAAAAAGTAAATTTGGTGTGACCATGATTTATCTGAACATCAATATATTTCTTTAACGTTGCTAATAGTTTAACAAGTATTGCTAATTAAATTGACAGTTTGAGAAGGACAGGCATGTGTGCCTTTAAACTTTTGGAAAACTATGATTCTATAAATTTTGTCTATATTGACACTATCTCCCTCGTAATGCAGTTACAATGCCCAATTTTTATCTAAAACCCTTAATACTGTTTTTAAATGTGTACAGATAGTATCTACTTAACTATAGTATACCATTGATTAATATTTGAGCCAAAATGGATGGATATTGTGTTTTGAATGTAGTACAGTTATTTTCATTTGTTGGTTACTCCAAATGACAGATGGTCGCCCCAAATGATGAGAAAACCGCAGGTAGTTAGGTCTATTTAAAATGTACACAATACAGTTTAGACAGAAGAAAACTGAACAAACATTTTATTTAAACAACATTTAAACTATTTAACATTCGAATATCACAAACGATAAAAAAAACCTTAAAAATGATTTAAAGTGCAACACATTACATTCTTCAGGAGCTCACATTGGACAGGGATGAACAATTTTAGTAAAAAAAAATAAACAGTTGTATAGATGGAATAAAATCAGAACAATTTTCAAAGTAAACAAACACCATCAACATAGCTGCATGGATTAAATCAATGCTAAAAGGTAGATTTTTCTTTTACTTTTTCCTAAAGAGCGACAGAGTGCAAACATCTGGCCCTGTGTCCTCCTTCCTCTCCTCTCCTACAGTTATATTAGTTTACTGTATATCACCTACATTTCTTTAACCCAGGTATTTCTAAACTTTACCCAATCTTGGCAAGTGAGCTTCGAGAAGCGTGAGGTTGCTGGCTCAGGCTCTGAGATTACAGCATGCACATCTTTCCTGTAGTAGAAAATGACGTCTACAGTTTGAGGCCACATGAACAGGTTCTTGTCACCAGACTGCCTCATGCAGCTGACCTGCACTTCCTCTCCCACAACCTTGAGCACCTGGCCTACAAAAGGAGGTTCATCGTAAGTGACAATAACAAACTTGTCACACAGATCTACAACACTTTCTTGTTCCCTAGGTGGCTCAGGAGGAGAGCTTGGGGGATCCTCAGTGTGGTGCATGGTGTTCCTCACCTCTACTGTTACTGGCTTGTAACAAGGACATGGACTCCTCTCTAAGCGCCTGCAGAAGCATGACACCTCCCTGTGAGTGATTTGTGCAGGCTGTGAAGACAAAACCTGGTGTATTTTAAATGTCCCCTTCACAGCCTCCAAGCTGTCAGGAACAAGCTCGTCACACTTTTCCATGCTCTCTCTGCTGACCCAATAGTGAGTGATGCTTGAGCCTAATCTATTGTTCAGCATCTCATACAGATCCTGTGGCGTCTGAAGCTCACCTCCTCTTTGAACGTAGAGATCCGCTTCTCTCTTTATTGCCCCACCAATCTGCTGCAGAGCTTGTTGACCAGCAGGTGCACATTTTCGTGTTCCATGCATGCACATGTGTCCCGATCTTTGGTCTTTGGCTCGGTAACATAGAAGGGGCGTCTTCTGGCAAACTGCCTGTAAGATAGGCGGAGACTCTTTTCCATCTCACCGTTGTAAAGCACATGAAGCTCTGTGAGTGGTTTTGTGAGAATTCTTCGTTGTTCTTTCATGTTGTTTTTTGTGATGGTGTCCTTGGAATTGCGGTGCTGGTAAACCAGCGCTGGTGTCATCCTGAACATGTCACTGTTAAAGAGAAGATCTGCAATAGAGACATTGAACTGCTAGCTGTGAGTCTCCGCCCGTATTATTTACCCAGAGAGTTCACATGCGTTATTCTGGTAGCGGTATATATATTACCTGGTACCGCTCCAGACGCAGCCTGTGATGTCATTAACTCTGTAGTGGCCAGGCTTCAAACACAACATCCAAACGCATTTGTGGCAATCTCTGGAGATTTTAACAACATCTCCCTCTCTGCAACTCTACCAACTTTCCAACAGTTTGTCAGCTGCTCCACCAGAGAAAACAAAATGTTGGACTTATTTTATGCAAATATTAAAAATGCATACACCTCCTTTGCCCTGCCACCTTTAGCAAGATCAGACCATAACCTAGTTCTTCTCTCCTCCTCCTACAAGCCCATCGTTCAGCAACAACCAGTCATTAGAAAGGCTATTAGAACCTGGTCTAATGAAGCTGAAGATGCTCTGAGAGGATGCTTCGAGGCTACAGACTGGAACGTCCTATGTGAACCTCATGGAGATGACATCAATGCCTTGACTGAGTGTGTGACAGATTATATTAACTTCTGTGTGGACAGCACCGTTCCAACAAGAACAGTGAGGTGCTTCCCCAATAACAAACCCTGGATCACCAGTGACCTGAAAAAGCTGCTGAACATCAAAAAGAAAGCTTTTAGGGATGGAGACAGGGAGTTATTGAAGTCCACACAAAAACAACTTAAAACACAAATGAAGAAGTGCAAGGAGGACTACAGGAAGAAGTTGGAAAGTAAGCTTCAGAAAAACAATGTGAGGGATGTGTGGTCAGGAATGAAGAAGATCACTGGCTTCGGGATAAAGGAGGATCAGACTGATGGAGGTCTGGACAGAGCGAATGAACTGAACATGTTCTTCAATAGGTTTAGCTCACCTCCTGCTTCAACCCCAACTAGCCACACACCCTCCATGAGCCCACAGTTTTCCTGTCACACCTCCACTCTGTCACCCTGCAGCTCAGTCAAGGACCTGGACACAACCTCATCTCCCTCCACATCAGGACTTCCTGAAACCTCCTCTGCCTCCACCTCCACTCTGTCTGTCTCCTGTAACCAAGTCATGCAACAACTGGTGAAACTGAACCAGAACAAGGCTGCAGGTCCAGATGGTGTCAGTCCCAGAGTTCTCAAGACCTGCTCAAAACAGCTATGTCCGATTCTCCAGCACCTGTTCAACACCAGCCTGAGCCAGAGAAGAATCCCGGTGCTGTGGAAAACATCCTGCCTTGTTCCAGTGCCTAAAAAACCACAACCAGCTGAACCAAAAGACTACAGACCAGTCGCCCTGACATCTCACGTCATGAAAGTCCTGGAGAGACTCTTACTGGCTCACCTCAGCAAGCAGGTGAACACCTTTCAGGACCCATTACAGTTTGCATACCGTAATGGGCTTGGGGTTGAAGATGCCATCATATACCTGCTTCAGAGAGCCCACTCTCATCTGGACCAGTCAGGCAGCACTTTGAGGGTCATGTTCTTTGATTTCTCAAGTGCTTTTAATACGATTCAGCCTGCTCTGCTGTGTGAGAAGCTGCAGAAATTCCAGGTGGATCCCTCCACAACCACCTGGATTTACGACTACCTCACAAACAGACCATAGTTTGTGAGACTGAAAGGTTGTGTGTCTGAGATGGTGGTCAGTTGCACTGGAACACCACAAGGGACTGTACTTTCACCATTTCTATTCACGCTGTACACCTCAGACTTCCAGTACAACTCTGAGTTCTGTCATCTGCAGAAATACTCTGATGACTCAGCAGTTGTTGGGTGTATCAGTGATGGACAAGAAGCAGAGTACAGAGAACTGGTCGGTCAGTTTGTGAAATGGTGCGGTGACAATCATCTCATCTTGAATACCAAGAAAACAAAGGAGATGATTGTTGACTTCAGGAGGAACAAGAACACACATAGAAGTGTTTCCATCATGGGAGAGGAGGTGGAGGTGGTGGAGGAATACAAGTACCTTGGAGTTCAGCTGGACAACAGACTTGAGTGGAAAAGCAACACTGAGTACATTTACAAGAAAGGTCAGAGCAGACTCTACTTCTTAAGGAAGCTGAGATCTTTTAACGTCTGCACCAAAATGTTGCAAATGTTCTACAGGTCTGTTGTTGAAAGTGCAATCAGCTTTGCAGCAATCTGCTGGGGCAGCGGCATCAGAACCAGAGACTTGAAAAGAATTAAGAAACTGATCAAGAAAGCTGGTTCTGTGCTTGGAGTAACTCTGGAGCCGCTGGAGTTGATCATCAAAAAAAGAATTCTGTACAAGCTGACGAAGATAATGGAAGATCCTTCACACCCTCTACACAACGCCGTGACGAAACAACAGAGTGTGTTCAGTGGGAGGCTTGTTCAAGTCCGATGCAAGACAGAGAGATACAGAAGATCCTTCCTTCCAGCAGCTATCAGGCTGAAGAACAAAGCCCTTAATTAATTAATGTGATTGTTTAAAAAAAAAAAAAAAAAAAAAAGAAAAATAACTACTACTACAATATTGAATTTCCCTTTGGGATTAATAAAGTACTTTTCATTCATTTCATTCATTCATTCTTTCCTGGTAAAAGTCGACTGTTTTCATCTCTAGTCAGGAAACCAACAACAGCTACCTTTCTCTCGATTGCCAGTTTCTTCCCCTCTTTTGGCTTGAGCCTTTCACTCAGACCTAACCTTCCTTTTGCTCTCATCTCACTTTTTCTGGCCCTTTCCTTTTCTTTTCTTATCTCTGCTAGTTGTTTCTTCAGATGTATGTTCTGCTTTCTGAATTTACGCTTCTCAGCTTGCAGTCTTTTACAACGTTTCTCTGCTGTATTCTCTCTTTTCTCTCTGTGGTGTGGTGGGGGATACTGGTGGATTAAAATCCTCATTTAGACGTAGACAATCCACCACAGCCTGCCCTGGCCTCTCCTGCTGCTCTTCCACTACTTCTACACCTGCTGGATGTGGCAGAGTGTTCTCCATGGATGGTGGTGTCAGGTCCAGCATCGCCTTTTCCATCTTTTTCCTCTCCCTGTATCCCCTGGATGCAGCCTTCCACTTGTTTCTCAGTTTTTTTCTCCCTCTCTAACAACTCGTCTGGCTTCACATATAAAATCTTGCCCTCTTGCTTTCTTCTCTGGTAACTGGAACAACATAGAGCTGTCCATCATGACAAGACAAACATTTTACGCCTGTGCTGTTCTCCCCTAATATCTCCCCTGGTGGACTACTCTTTTAAGTTCAAAATATTGCAGAAAATATTATTCCTAATCCTACTAAAATAACTGCATGTTACCTAGAGTTTTTTTTAACCTCTCTTTTCCTAGCAAGATATTCTGCTCTTGCTGCAGGTCTGAGTTGATCCGCTGCCTATAGCGAGCCGTCTTTTCTTTACATGTTTATGATGCATCTAGAAAATAGGTTAAACTAGTTAAACGTGATTAATAATTCCTAAATGGAATGTCATGCAGTTTTTACTTTTCTCTCATAAGATTGTACAATAATCAAAAATAAATGTTTATTCCTAAATAGGAATGGAAAATGACTAAATTCTGAAAAATATATATTAAAGTACACAAAGAGTTATGCTTAAACAATGCACTTTATATGAATTAATCATGTATAAAATATAAATTTACAGAAACTAAAATAAAGGAAAAGTATTTATCATGTACACTCAGCTCAGCAGTGGTCGCCCCACATGATACTCGGTCACCCCAGAAGATGTTTTCAAATTCATTCAAATATTACAGGCTAACAGTTAGCTACAGAAACCAAGCTAGGTACATTTTAAGACATGTCACTATCAAATTTAGCATCAAAATATGAATTTGTAGATAATATTTATTATTTACAGTTTAAGGACGGTCGCCCCACATGATATCCAAAAGTGGCTAGTACATTACAGTAGTAAAACAAAGATTTATTTGCCAGTATGAGAAGAACTTACTAACCTCCCAGATGTTTTGCTGGGTCCCTCAAATGTGTCTGGCTGATGCAAGATCCTGTCCTTGAAGTGTTTTCAAAATAAAAGTTCAAAATTGTGTTTTTCTTGACGGTCACCCCGGATGATATTTCAGAAAATAAACATGTCCGGACAAAATTCATTTATATATTTTGATGGAAATGTATATCCAAATACTTTATAATTTTATCAATGAAAGCAAAACATGTTAGAAGTTATGCCAAATAGGGCAAGGGATATATTTAAATTGATTTAAATTGATTTTAAACCAGATGTCCAAATAGCAGTGAAGGCTGGACGGTCGCCCCACATGATGTTTTGACACTTCAGAAGCAGAAAAATGACCAATAACTAAAAGGTTTGGAGACGTTAAAGTGGGTCTATATATAGGGAAGGTAGGAGACACACAGAGTATCTTTTTATGTATTTTGAGGGTTTTTTTGCTGGAAAAACTCAGTTGGACAGAAAAAGTAGGCGTCATGTCATAGACCCTTTTAAGGAGAAATGCCATCTCTTCAGCCTTTAAGGGACAAGGACAGAGGGAACACTGAGGCTGAGAAATGAAGTGAGAAAGATCATTTCTACACACCTGAACAGGGACTTGAACCCTGGACCCTCAGATTAAAAGTCTGATGCTCTGCCATCTGAGCTACCCAGGTCCTTGTGGTATGATTTCGGTGAGTAAAATTTCCCACTCACCTTTACTTTTTGTACCTTTGTGTTTGTCTTTGTGATCAAGGAGCTGGAGAAGAGGGGTCCTTTATCTTTTACAAGGTGACACTTAAAGTTCGAAAGATCCAGTTTATCAGAAAAGCCGCAAAATGTCGCAAAAGTTGTGATGGGGCTTCAATTAAGGTGGTACTGAAGTTGAGCTAGACCCAAGAAAACGAGGAAGACACCAAGAGATGGGTTCTACTGACCGTTTGCTCCAATTTGCTGTCACTGCGAAATCACCAGAATACATGAAACGAGCAAGACCTTTGTCCTGTTCAACCTTTTTGACTTCATGCAAAAAAAAAAAACAAAGACATCATTTGAATATTGTTCCCACACTGCAAAATGATCATCACTGATGGTGAGTAGCTCTGGAGGTGAGGAGTCTCTGTGAAATAACAATCCTAATGCTATCACCACTGCGGTGGAAAGCCTCTGACAGAAGAGTGGCCAATCTTCTTTTAAGACCACGTTCCTTTCCATTGACATCAGTGCTTTCTGCCTTGGAACAGAATGGAAAGACATGTATGGATTCTTGCTCCAAAAATGAAGTATGGTCTATTTTGTTGCCAAGCATTCACACAACAAATTGTGTTTAACCACCTGAAAATGGAGGTTCCAAGATAGATTGGCAAAAGGTTTTCAAAGCGGCCCAAACAGTTCTGGTGGTCGATCTCATCCACAAACCAGGGTTGCCAAAGTTAGCAGGTTCTAACCGCTTTTCAGAGGGAGGAAACGTGGAGCTGTGGACCACTGATGCTACATGTTGGAAAGTGGTTTCATCTGTCTGCTGGGTTTAAGACAGAGGTGGTCCTGGCTAGTTTTGTGCCCTGGGCGAACCACCTGACAGATTTTGTGTTGATGTTCAAACAACAGGAGTTCCCTTCGTTCTAAAGACGACTGCATCCTGTTCTGTTATGTACAGCATTAAATACGGTTATGAAATAAGAAAATGCTACAATAAATATCTGTATGAGTTCAGCTTGGAGTGAAATGTGTCCTGAGATCAGCTCACATCAGTTCAACAGGCCTAGATTCAGTCGGTAAGGCTGTTGTCATTAAATACTCAGTAAAGCAGCCATTGTAGGGTTTTTAAAAATACAATAATGGATGAAAAATATTTAATAGGATAGAAAGACAAAAACATCAATCCCTCTCATTTGTTCAGACTGATGTAACTAAATATTTTAATATGTAGGTGTTGACAAACATGCAGTTAATGTGGTATTTATGTATTTATTTATCCAATTTACTGGTAATTTCAGTTTGATTCACAAAGTATTCTATGAAAAAGTTACTACCACTTCCTTTCCCCTCAGTGGAGCTGCTCTCAAAGTAATTTTCCAAACACATGAAGTTTCTGGACAAAGTACCGGTATCAGACCAGTATCGGATCGGTATCAGACCGGTATCGGATCGGTATCAGATCGGTATCGGATCGGTATCAGACCGGTATCGGATCGGTATCAGATCGGTATCGCCGATACTGGCTTGTATTTTACTTGGTATCAGATCAGAAAGTAAGCGAGTGGCATCGTACATCACTACTCCAGTACTCCTTCTGGCAGCACGCGGTGTGACGGAAACCTACGAGCCTGCGTGCTCTAGTCTGGAGCTGCTCTTAAAGGGCCAGCGTCACTAAAATACCCCACACAGTTATCACAATACCAGCTTTACAAGCAGAACGAATGTGAACAGGTAAACAGTTTAAAACATAATAAGCTCCGTTTCACAATGACACATGTTTAATATTAGTTCTCTTGGCTACAGATAAATATATTTAGTTCAGTAAACGGCCTCTCATTACACAGTTCTTACCTTTCAGTTTACCAAACCAAGACTTGGTGGTTCACATGTTGCAGCTGCAGAGCCGAATGTCGCCATGGCCAGGAAAGTGTCTCAGGTAAACTGCAATCACACGTCAGCTGTTTAAAAGTGGGTTGTTAATACAAGTTACTTAGACTCTGTTTTACAGAAACAAGTCATGGAAGGTGGAGATTACTGGTTCTCCGGTCAGCACTGCCATCTCAGTGGTTTCCAACATGGGGTCCGGGACCCACAAAGAGCACAGAGTGTCCCCAAGGCTTTGGACATTCAGAGCCATTGTAATTAATGTCCACACACTGTCCCTTTTTTAAGAAAGAAAAGTCAGGCTCTATGTTGTTAATTTAACTTTGGCTTTATCAGAAGGATGCTCCGTCTTTTTCATTAATTTAACCAGATGAGTAAAAATTGTACTAGCCAGTTCATTTAGTACCGAAACCGTTTGGTGACATCGATAGAAAAAAAAGAAAAAAACTAGGGACACGCATCCTTAAATTGTGGGCACCCAACAACACCTCAACAACCCAGTTAGCTCAGTTAATTTTCTATAATTACTCTCAACGTTAAAATACAACCACATGAAATGATAATTGTGGGTTTAACTAATACGTTTCCTCAAGTTAATGATCTCTTCCACACGCTAATAATGCGTGATCACATGATAACTTTTTTCTATCAATCTCATCAGACGGACTCGGTAGTTTTGTGCTATTAAGTTATAAAGTTTTAAGAAACCTGTTCATTTCCTCTTCAAACAGAGCGCCTCTGTTTTCTTTACAGCTGCTGTGTTAGAAACACCATGGAAACAGCAAAACACCGAACATTAAATTGTGTGGTTGATGTCACCACCGTTATTTTCAAGCCACGGATTTATTCTGAGCCGGTTAGCCTGAAACTTTTATTTGGGCTGCTTGGTAACGTTACCGGCACCAACGCTACCACATCACTGACACCAGCACCGCTACTAGCGCTGATCTTTTCTTCTGTTTTCTCTTCAGACGATGTGAGGCCAGATTTACATTTAAACCAGCTGTCCATGAATGCATCGTCTTACGGCAGGAAATCGCCAACGTTTGGTTTACCAGCGGGAGCGACGCTGCGACAGCAGAGGAAGCTCAGAGCTTAGAGAGAAGGAGAGAGATGAATCTGTAGTGGAAGTCCTCTCCCTGCTTTTAGATTTATGGCTCCGATGCAAACCTTCACTACACATTATTACACACAGCTGTCCATCACTATGACTGGGTAACACACACCTCACCAGTCTGATGCTCATTTCAGAGCTTCACCCTCCCCAAGACCAGTTTGACTTTACTGGTACTCGCTGTAAAGATTCGTAGCTGTAGATGTTCTCCAAGGAAGCGATCAGCTGAAGGTTCCTGACCAAGCATCACTGTATGATCAAAATTTCAACACCCAACGTGGGGCTCAAACCCACAACCCTGAGATTTAGAGTCTCATGCTCTACCGACGGAGCGAGCTGGGCCACATTTGAGGTAAAATGTTCAGAAAAAAAACCATGAAACAAAAAGTCTGATTAGGAGATGTGTAATGGATCGCATGACGTGACTATGGCTTCTTATAGAAATGGGCCTCAGTGTACTTGGAACTTGGCAAAGAGAGGATCTTTTTTATTTTAAATGTGCACCAATACATACTGAAGTTGTCAGAAGTGGGATTTGAACCCACGCCTCCAGAAGAGACTGCAATGGAAATAAAGGCAATCCATGAACATGGGTCTTGGGAGGGTTTTGGACAAACTTCACCTTCCTCGCATGGGCTCCCCAAGGGGGTGTAAAGATACACGGGGGCATTTGTGCGAGCATCCCTCCCCCCTCTAGCCTACAGGAAAGGTAAGCATGCACGTACCTCTGTCCATCACTAATATAAAAAATCTTTCATATTTTTGCAACAAATTCCCTTACCCGTCAGCAAAGTACCATTTTGTCCATTTGCAAGGCCAGCGATGTAAAAATTTCTCCAAAAACCCTGTTTTGTATTGAAAATGTGTCATTTTGTCCATTTAAGAAGCTACAACATTTCTTTTATTTGAGTCTTAATCATCCTGCAGACTGGATTTTTCTACTGATGTTCCAAGATTCAATAAATGACAAGAAGATCTGTCAGTGATGAATGAGACTTCTTTGGAAAGGTTCTGAGCTGGTTTTTCCAGGGACAGTAACCTAAATCACACTTTATATCCAGCTTTTTTTAGCGGGGCTGGAGGCCAAGCAGACATCCAGCCTGCTTGTGCATGGCTGCGGCAGGCCCATCTGATCCCCAGTTTCATCTCCAGCAACAGCTGGATCCCTACTGGACCTGTGTGTGGCTGCAGCATGCACAGCTGCTAGAGCTCTGTTGGGTCTCCAGCACACACGGAGAGCTGCTGGGGGTCAAGCTGGAGGTCAGGTGGGACTGCAGCAGCCAAACACAAGCATGAAGAGCCACTTGAGGTCTGCTGGGTCTCCAGTACACAAAGAGAAGCTGGTGGTTGGATGGACCTGCAGTAGCCATGCACAAGCAGGCTGGATGTCTGCTTGGCCTCCAGTCTCGCATTAAAAAGCTGTTACTTTATATAAAGTGTTATTTGGTCACTCATATGTCCCCGAAATGCCCAGCCCATTACCTTTCTAAAGAAGTCTCATTCATCACTCACAGATCTTCTCGTTATTTACTGGACCTTGGAACATCAGTTGAAAAAAGTGTTTACTTTGGGTGATGCTGCTGTAGGATATTTATCACTGCTGCAATCACACTTCAATGATAAAGGGGAAAATGTGTTTTTATCCAGATCATCAGTTTTATCAATTCCTTCATCAATGTTAGCTGTTTTTTCTTCACTCATCACATCTGGTGGTTTTATGACAGATATGATCACCATGGAGACGGTTGGCGAGATGATTATATTATATTACAGATGTTCTGATGATTGAATGGTTCTCTGGATAAATGTATTAAAACCACCTGAATTGTTTATAATCAGAATCTACTTTCTGTGGTAAACAGCTGTAATTCAGGGGCTCGTCTGGGATTTGAACCGAAGACCTCTCACACCCGAAGCGAGAATCATACCCCTAGACCAACGAGACAGTCTGTCAGGGCTCCAATGATCATCAATTACATAACATCTAAATTTAAAACAAATTAATTTATTATAGAAAAGTCCCATTTTAATACTTTTCTTCAGTGATATTTGAATTAAAATGTTCAGAGCCAAAATAATAAATGTGAAAGGGACAGATAAAATTACCCCCTTGGTTCACTTTCTGAGATAATCAGAAAGATAAGAGATCTGATTTATTTCATTTATAAAAGATATGAAATTCAACTTTCTGAAGACACGTGTCTTTAAACTGATTTATTTGGCTGGTACTGAGCCGAACAACAACATGGCTCTAAATTGTGGTAAATAGTAAATAAAGCTAAATGTACCCTCTCTTCACACAGATGTTATGCATTCAGTGGTGCTTGTCAGACAGACCCCACAGTCACATCTCAGGGCCACAGGATGGGTGTAGGTGGGGTCCACATGGGGCTGGCAGTCGGGTAGTTTCACAGTGACCAGACGAGTCCTGTTGTAGGTACAAACCTGCTGGTAGGACTCGATGAACGGAGGCTCAAGGACCGGTTTCTGGGAATAAAAATAACATCTTTTGAAGAGGGAGAGTGAACAGAAGAGAAAAGTAGAGATTGAAGAGAAGAAGGAGACAAAGATGCACCAGATAGAAAACAACAACTAAACAACCAAAAGCCAAAGACAAAAACCAGACAATCAGCTGATACACCTGAAAAGAAACTTAACAGAAAACATCCTACAGCCTCTGTAAGAAAACAAAGCAGAGAATCATCAGGAGCACCTAGAGGAAGACAACCTGAGAAAAACATGACTGTAGGTTTCAGCGAGTAAAGCTGCAGGACAACACAGTGACTGTTTAAGCATGCATGTTAGTGAGAGAGAAAGATATCAGGAATGAGTTGTGTTTAATGATGAGTGCAATCATGCAACGATGCCTCCTACAAGGATCAGAAGCAGAGAAGGACTCAGGAAACCAGCAGCCACCACTGAGTATAAAACACTGACCTCACCTCAGTTAAACTAAATGTTTTACTCTTTTGTCTCCTGATTCTGGGACCTTAGCTGGAACTTTTCTGTGTAGTTTCCATGATCTCCATGTGCCTGTGTGGGTTCTCTCCACATTTTCTGGTTTCCTTTGATGCATATTGGTTTACTTGGTAATTCCAAACTGGCTATCAGATTAAACAAACTTCAAATGGAAATGAATCCACTTTATTGCACATTTAACATTTGATGGATTATTTTGTTCCTCTTGTTTTAGTGACCAGTTACATGACTAACCTTCATTTTCTTATCAAATCATTTTTTCATGGGAATTTCTGGCCCACCAGCAAAGTCACTGTTAATGTATTCCTGTATGTATTTCATCTTATTTTGTTGCTGCTTTAAGAGAGTTTATTCTGAATTCAATTCTAAGAGGAAGTAAAAATGTAAATCTTGAAGCTAAACTGTGCCTCCCTCCCTGAGTCTCTGGACCCACTTTAGTTCACTTATCAGCCAAACAGATCCACGGACGGTGTCCCAGGAACCGCACACCACCCTCACCCACCTGGACAACGGGACACAGGGAACTATGTAAGGATGTTGTTCATTGACTTTAGTTCAGCTTTCAACACTATAGTCCCCACCACACTCCACTCCAAGCTCCCTCAGTGTCCTCAGCCCTCTGCTCTTTTCCCCGTACACTCATGACTGTGTAGCCATGGACAGCTCCATCACCATAGTAAAGTTCACGGACGACGCTGTGGTGGTTGGATGCATCAACAACAATGATGAGCGGGTGTATACAGGGAGCTGGAGAAAGCAGAGGAACTACACCCCTCTGAGTATTAATGGGACTCTGGTGGAGAGGGTGTGCAGTTTCAAGTACCTGGGTGTGCACATCACCGAGGATCTTTCCTGGACTCTGCACATAGACAGCCAGGTGAAGAAGACGAGGCAGCGTCTTTTTCACCTCAGACAACTGAGGAAGTTCAGAGTCTGAAAATCATGAGGATGTTCTACACTGGAGTGGTGGAGAGTGTTCTGACTGGTAACATCACCCAGTGGTACGGGAACAGTACTGGTCGTGACTGGAGGGCCCTGCAGAGGGTGCTGAGGTCAGCAGAGCAAATGCCTCCCTTCTCCTCACCTCCCAGGTCTCACAGCGCCCCCAGCAGGCATCGGTGGTGATGTGCAGGCTGCCGCATCCGGGCTTCCTGGCCAGGAAAGTAAACTCCCGAACTGCACAACCAATGAAACGCCGCAGGTTGACTGCTGACACATGATTACGGGAATCTGGCTGCAGAGACATCCAGAGCAGGAAGCAGCTGAGCATCAGTCCAGAACTCCTGTGGGATGAAGAGGAGTGGAGATGAAGGAGAAAAGGCCGTTTCAAGAAAGCTTTTAGTTGTTTCAGCCAACTTTAGACTAGATGTAAATACATTAAATCCTTACCAGCTTGATGTCAGGAGTAAAAAAATATTATATTTTCTTAATCACGATGAAAATTTTACATATGAGTGAACGTAATGCTGGGACTGACTTCTGATCAACACAGTCAGCTGATAATGTTTCTTTTTGTTCAGTTATATTAAATTTTATAGAGATGAACAGATAAATGGATGTTCTAACAATTTCTACCCCAATTTCTAATTTACTGTCCATCAAATGAGCAACATCCTGATATTAACAACACACCAAGATTGAACTTCTGCTGCTGGACCAGGGAGCAAACATCATCATGGAAATTAACATCAGCAGCAGAAGAGTTTTGACTCCAGTCGACATCGAACCACTGACTTCATGGCTTCATTCATTATTCCATAGTTCTGTATTTTAACTGAACCATTCATGAATAAAAGGTGGGCAGCTACTCCGTTCCTCCAGAAGCACATTTGTGCACTGCAGCCCTGTGGTTGTGGTGTGGACCCCGGCCTGCTCTGACCTGGGTGGTTCCTGTGGTGGCGCCCTCTGTGGTCATGGGTGGGCTGGCTTCCGGTGTGACTGGATCCCCAAGATATCGTTTCCTCACAGCAGCATCAAACCAGATGTTTTCATTTTATTATTGTTTTTTACTTACTTTCAGTTCAGAGAGTAATTAGTGATGGGAGTTCAGGTTCGTACAGAATGGGGTGAGGGCGGGTGGGGGGAGGGTACATGCACTTTGTATGTGTGTGAGTTTGTGTGTGATTGTGTGTGAGCTTTTATGAGGTGTGCCTTCTTATTTTTTGTTATTCTTTGGAGTGTTAAGGCTTTTAAATGATGTTGTTAATATGCATAACTTGGTTTTTATTATGTCCAGCACTTTGTGTTGCTTTTTGCATGAAAAGTGCTCTATAAATAAAATTACATTCAATTCATGAACATCACTGTCCATAAATGTGGACCAAGATCCACGTCTGCATTTCCTCCCTTTCATTCATTTCTTCAACTCCTTGTCTCCACAGATAATTGACCAGTACTACATGTCAGTACGACCAGACTGTATCAAAGACGTGGTGGACGAAGACGCAGATGGACATGAACGACTGTTTCTGGTGAGAAATGGAAGACTGATTAACAGTGCCACCAACGACCTCCGGCGTCTGCATGAACAGTGAGTTTATGAATCTAAATGCATTTCTTTCTAGCGTGTGATGTAAAAAGTTGGACCAAGTTTATGAGATGAAACAAAGACATTTTAGTTTCTCTTCCATTGCAGTTACAAGTTGAAAAACATGACAAGCCAGGAAACCCGCCGGGCTGTTGTTATTGTGTTGTGTCAGTGCAGCAAGTAATTGAAGGTTGGTCAGAGAATGTAACTTTTCCATTGCTGCCCTCATGTTCCTTTCTTCACTTCCACAAAGCTCAAGAAGAGTGCCTTATTTATGCGCTCCATTAGATTTCTATCAATAACCAGGGTCCTCACTGCTACAGAGAGACTTCTACAGTCATGTATGAGTTGATGTTGACAGGCTTTAATTTCACTGGGAAAAAGACTGAGCTTCAGCACCAACCAGCAGGTTTCCGAAGGTGTTTGTGTCTCCTAATGAAACCACCTGACATGGTAGCGGTATGAACAGAGAAGAGCTTGTGCAGCGTTTGAATCAAGCAGGACAGAGCTGCTGAATTCAGTCAGTGACTCCAGCAAATCATCTGCATCCAGAAAATAAACAAGAAGTTTAGTCCAGTATCAAACCATTACACTGTTATTTTCCCCACAAATAGATATATGAGCATTTTCACTGCCTAATTCAGGTCAGACGGCGAGATAAAAATGAAAACAGCTGACTGTATTTACCAAAACAAGCTAATAATCAGTTAGAGTTATGTCAGGAAGTCAGGTGATTAAGTGAGGTAGAGGGAGGAGGGACTGCAGGGAGGGGACCAGATCAAGGACGGAGAAACATCCTCTTGTTCAGGCCATGAGGAAAGGTGGTTCCCAGCCTGCCAACCCAGTCCCTCTCAGCCCTCCTCTGTGCATCAGTCTAGTGTGGATTGCAGTCCAGGACTAAGGCCTGCACTGCATCCCAGCCATGGAACGCAAAGTGCTGGACCAGATGTTGATGGGTGTTTAATCTCCTCTGGAAGTTCTGCTGAATTAAAAGTATTTTAGATTTTTCCCACCAGCCTCACTGTGTGGAGAGAAGGTGGTGATAAACGGGAGAGCAGCTGAGACCTGGATGGGATTTACCTGGAGAAATGTTTTAAAACAGGACCTGAGGAAGGTCCAAGAGTGCCCCCTGCTGGACAAGGTGGAGAACAGCGTTTGGGCGGCATATTTAAAATCTTCCATTTGTGTGAAGATCCAGTGGAAACTTAATACTTATGATTCAACTAATCCAGCAAAGGTGTTCTTGGGATGAAAGCTGTTTTTTTATGTTCTTTTTTCCTTAAAGTAAACTTTAATGTCTAAATGGTTGTGTTGTGATAAATTTGGTCCTTTAAACTTGGTAGCAGATCTAGCAGGTAGGTGTCGCTGGTGGCAGGTAAGTGACGCTAATGCTGTAGGTGACGTAGTTCCGGGGGAGACGGCAGATTCAAACTAGGCGCGCCCAAACATTTCTACTTTCATTCGATTGTATTTTGTGCCAACTTAATCAAAATATTCTTTAAAGTAGGACTATAGTGTCTTTAAAAGGTACACTCTGGAGCACAGCGGGGAGGATTTGGCCAGCCTGACAGATTTTATAGATCGTTGTTACGACAGAATCGTCATGGGGAAACCAAACAACACGTCAACCCCCTCCACCGCATCTAAGTCCAAGAGACAGCGAAATGAGGATTCACCTGAAGCTGTTTCACCAACGGGGAACGACTCAACAGATGTTCTGATCTCCATAGATAAGAAACTCAGCAGTTTTGATGCGCGTTTGAGTCTGGTAGAAATTCTCCACAAGGAGTTCCAGGCGCTACGTGAATCATTAGAATTCAGCCAGAAGCAGGTGGAAAGTCTGGCTGCAGAAAATGCCGGTCTCAGAGAGACGGTAAAATCCCTCACCGAGGGCTTGACCCGTCTCTCAGATGAAAATAAGAAGATTAAGGAAACGGTGATCGATCTGCAGGCGCGGAGCATGAGAGAGAACCTGGTATTTGCAGGGATTCCAGAGCAGACGGAGGAGGACCCCGAGACCACGGTGAAAAACTTCATCAAAACCCACCTGAAGCTCCCGGAGGAAACGGTGAAAAACATCTCCTTTCACAGAGTCCATCGGCTCGGCGGGAGGAAACCCGGGTCCAGCAGACCAAGACCCATAGTAGCGAAGTTCGTCAGCTTCAAACAGAAGGAGCAGGTGAAGAACCAGGGCCGCGAACTGAAGGGGACCAACTTCGGAGTAAACGACCAATATCCGAGAGAGATTCTGGACCGACGGAGAGTCCTGTTTCCCATCAGAAGGAAATCTATGGCTAATGGCGCTCGCGCTGTCATCGCGGTGGATAAACTGTTTATTAATGGACAACTGTACCGCGACCCGGACATCACTCCGTGGCTCTTCTGATCCCAGGTGCTGTAAGTCAATCTCTCCAAATGATCACTCTTAACTCGCCATTATAGATCACTGACAGTAGAACACACTGCTCGTCTCACCACAGCCTCTACACCTAGATCGATGTATTTTTTTCTGTTTCACCACTCTTCTCACTTTTCACTTTTCACTATCTTTCTATTTCACGTCTTCACTGTTAATTGTAATCCAGCTCGTAATATCAGCAGCGCACGCGGCCGGTCGAACACCGTCAGGACGCACAGCCGCACCATACATGATACATATAAACACTCGCGTTTTATGTATGAGAGAACACGCATTAAGGTAGACTACATATACGGACATTTAACATACGGACAAACGCGCGCAATCAGGCTGCATGCAAACACGCGCGAACACGCAAGAGGGGCGCACAAAGACACACGCGCCAGTAACACGCATGAAGCATTAAACCGTTCACAATAACCATGTTAAAAATCGTCTGTTGGAATGTACATGGAGCTGGTTCCAGGGAGAAGAGGTTGAAGATCTTTAATAAATTACAGGAGCTGCAGGCTGACATTGTCTTACTACAAGAGACTCATTTAACAAACTCAACCATAGATCTTCTTCAAACAGCTCAGTTTCCTCATGTTTACTCAGCTTGTTACAATTCTAGGCAGAGAGGAGTAGCTACTCTTATTAATAAGAGACTAAATTTTGACATAGATAGCACAGTAGTGGATCCGGAAGGCAGATTTCTGATAACTTTATTATCTATTTGTAATATCAAATTATGTATTTCCAATGTGTACGGCCCCAATGCAGATGATCCCTCCTTTTTCCACTCCCTGTTTGCTACACTCCAGAATTATTCAGATAACAGAATAGTGCTAGCTGGTGATTTTAATGTAGTCTTGACTGAACAAGATCGCTGCAGCACATCAGGTAGTCATCGAGTCTGGCAGTCGTCAGAAACTATCAAACAGTACATGAAGGATTTTGGTCTTTGCGATGCTTGGCGCTCTCACCATCCTAAACTAAGAGAATACACCTTCTTCTCTTCAGTTCACCACTCCTTCTCTAGAATAGATTATATATTAAATAGTAACTCACTAATGGGCGACATTTCAGAGACTCAGATACATCCAATCAGCATTAGCGATCATGCACCAGTTTCATTCAGTCTGAGAATCAAAAATAATAAACCGATTGGTAAAAGCTGGAGATTTAACACCTCTTTATTGAAAGATCCTGAGTTTATTGATTATTTTAAAAAAGAATGGTCAATTTATATAGAAAAAAATGACATGCCTGAAACTTCAGCGTGCCTCCTTTGGGAAGCAGGAAAAGCAGTAATGCGAGGGAAAATAATTTCCTTCTCCTCACATAAGAAGAAGAAGGAAACAGCAAGAGTTTTAGAATTAGAACTCAGGATTAAATCATTGGAGGAGGCTTACCGCATTTCCCCCGAAGAGCACACAATGAATAATATAAGGAAAACTAAATTGCAGCTTAAAGAAATTATAGATAAAAAAACACAGTTTTTAGTGCAAAGACTTCGCTTGGAGAACTTTGAACATAGTAACAAATCTGGAAAGTTTTTAGCAAATCAACTAAAAACAAACAAGGAAAAAACAACAATCTCCTCTGTTAAAGATCAAGACGGAAACATCAGCCATGACCCAGACAAGATAAATGACACGTTTAGAAGCTTCTATAAAACATTATATGAATCACAGATTAATCCAACAGATGAACATATTGAACAATTTTTAAACAACATTAATCTACCAAAACTAAAAAATGAAAATAAAATAACTTTAGATGCACCTATTACTGTAGATGAACTCCACGAAGCTCTCCAACATATGCCCAACAATAAAGCCCCGGGTCCAGATGGTTACTCAGCAGAATTTTACAAGGAATTCTGGACAACGCTAGCTCCTACATTTTATAATATGTTGTTAGAAATACAGGAAAAACAAAAAACACCGCAAAATATGAACTTAGCTAATATAACACTATTGCTAAAACCAGGCAAAGACCCCACACTTCCATCCAGTTACCGTCCCATATCTTTAATAAATATAGACCTGAAAATAATTAGTAAAGCTCTTGCCAGAAGGATAGAAAAAATAACCCCTCTTATAATACATCCGGACCAAACAGGTTTTATAAAAGGTCGACATTCATCTACTAACACGCGTAGACTAATTAACCTCATAGATTACTCTACTTTACATAATCTAGAATCCACAATCATTTCTCTAGATGCAGAAAAAGCCTTCGACAGGGTAAACTGGAAGTTTCTATTTGCAACACTAGACAAATCTGGGTTTGGACCTGCTTTCATAGAGTGGATTAAAATATTATATAATAACCCAAATGCATGTGTGAAAACCAACGATCAAACTTCTCCAAGCTTCCGCTTACAGAGAGGCACCAGACAGGGCTGTCCACTCTCCCCCTCACTTTTTGCCATTTTCATAGAGCCATTAGCAGCTGCTACTAGACAAAATATAGAAATTAAAGGAATCCAGGGCAAAAACATAGAACATAAAATAAGTCTTTATGCAGATGATGTATTACTTTTCCTTCAGAACTCACAAACATCACTCTCTGAGACAATCACAGTTATTAATAAGTTCTCATCAATATCTGATTATTCTATTAACTGGTCTAAGACTACAGCCATGTCCATCAACTGTGACCTACAAAACATCCCTAATATCAAAATACAGACAGGAAACATTAGATATTTAGGTATAAATATTTCCCCCAGATTATCAGATTTAACAAAATTAAACTATGTTCAGCTACTAAAAACAATAGAAGATGATCTCTTACGGTGGAGGCGCTTACCCATCTCACTAATGGGGAGAGTTGCCACCATTAAGATGATGATTCTACCTAAAGTTAATTATTTATTTTCAATGATACCCACTAAACCCTCCACCAGTTGGTTTAAATCTCTGGACTCTTTCATATCCAAGTTTCTTTGGAAAAACAAGCCGTCACGTATCAGTCTTAAAACCTTACAGCAGACTAAAGATAGAGGAGGACTGGATCTACCAAACTTTAATCACTACTTTATAGCTAACAGGCTGCAGTACATCTCAATGTGGCTCAAACCCAGTTATCTGGATGAGCCGTGGCTAGATGGGGAGCAGGCTTTGTGTGAGGACTTAGTCATCTCTGACCTGCCGTTCATCAGCTCAACCATTAAACCATATAAGTGCTTTAAAAGCCTTAACATCCGTTTTTCCTTAATGGCTTGGTGGGAATTCTGTAAGATAACCAGATCTTCCCTCTTTCCATGTAGACTTACACCCATCTGGAACAACCCTGACATCCTGCAGAACAAAAAGATGATAAACTTCACTCAATGGAAGACTAAAGGAATACAACAGTTAGGACAGATAATAGAAAATGGAAACTTTGTATCTTTCAACACAATTGTCTCACAGTATGGAATCAACAGCAATAAATTCTTAGAGTACCACCAACTAAAATCAATTATATGTAAGAAGTATACCCCTGTACAGTTAGACTTGCAGCTTCCTGTCAGAATAGCAGAATTCTTGAATCTTAATACTCCAAAATTATTATCAAAAATATATAGATTACTTGCAAAGCTAGAAGACAGGATATCTCTCCCAACTTCAAAATGGGAAGATGATTTATCTAATAACTTTGATCAGAAAAGATGGTCACAAATATGTTTAAACACGTTTAAAATGACTCAGAATTCAAACATACAACTAATACAATTCAAAATTCTCCATAGAACTCATTATACAGGACACAGGATGTTCAGGATGGGCCTTTCACCATCAGATATCTGCCCACACTGCTCTGAGAACACTTCTGATAGCTACATCCATGCGCTGTGGTCCTGCACACCTGTCCAAAGGTTCTGGATTAAGGTGTGTGAAGATCTCTCAAAATGGTTTAAAACCAGTTTTTCTGCAAACCCCACACTTTGCCTACTGGGCGACCTGGGTGACACTAACATAGGAATACACTCCATAAACTTGGTCCTCGCAGTCTTATGCATCGCAAAGAAAACTATCCTTGTGAACTGGAAAGATAAGAATAATTTGTCTATCCAGCAGTTTAGAAATCTCCTGTTAGATCACATCAGCATTGAGACAATGTCTGCCTCCTCCAGGAACCAATCAGATGACTTTCATTCCCTCTGGTCCCCTGTGACTGGCTACATCACCTAATGTAGGTGGAGGATTGCGGCTTCGCTGGGATGGGGGTGGATATGGGTGGGGGGTCCCTGGTGGCTTCGGGTCTCCGGTTGTCTCCTGGGTGGGGATCTCGGCTGCTCCGCTGCTGGGTCGGCTGGGGGTTCCGGTCTGGGTGGGCGGCATTGGGTGGGCCCCGGGGTGGGACTGCCTCGTGGCGGTGGGGGGTGGCTGCCGGGGTGCCTGGGTCGGTGTCCGTCGGCCCCTGGCCGGGTGGCCGGTCGGGCCCGGGGTGGGCCGGGTGGGGGCCCCGGGCTCTGGGGTGTCGGGTCTCTCCCCTCTCCTGGGGGTGGGGGGTCTGCCGCTGCTGGGGGGGGGCTGGGCCCGTCCGGATGTGCCGTGCCGGGGGTTGGTCCGTGCCCTGGTGCTTGGTCGCAGCCCCGGAACCTGGGTGGGGGTGTGTTTGTATATAGGTGGGTGTGTGTGTGTGTGTCTGTAGGTATGCGGGTGTGTGGGTGGGTGTAGAGGGATGTGTGTGCTGTATGTGTGTGTGGGTGTGTATGAAGGTCTAGGTGTGTGCGTGTATGTGTGTGTGAGTGGTGTGCGGGTGTGTGTGTGGAGGTCTATGTGGGATGTGTGTGTGGGTGTGTGTGAAGGTGTGTATATATGAGTGTGTGCACGTGGAGGTCGAGGTGTGTGTGGAGGAGTGAAGGAGTGGGTGGAGGCGTGAGTATGTATGGAGGTGCTTGTGTGTATATGCAGGTATGTATGTGAGTGCGTGTGTAGTGGTGTATGTGTATGGAGGGGTATGAGAGTGTGTGTGTATGTGGGCACCGGTGTGTGTGTTTATAGGTATGTGCGTGAAGTGTGTGTGTGGAGGTATGTGCACGTATTGAGGTGTTGGTGTATAGAGGTGTGTGAGAGGGTGTGTGAGTGGCTGGGGGAAAAGAAAAAAAAAAAAAAAAAAAAAAAAAAAAAAAGTGTGTGGGTTTGCAGGGGGTTAGGACGTGTCCTCTGGGGGGCGCCCTGGCCGGGTGTTGGGGGCGTGGGCCTGGGGTTCCCTTCCTTTGCCTCGCCCCCCACTCAGAAAGAGGAAAGTGGCCCCTTGGGCTGGTGGCTGGCCCCTGGGGGGGTTCGTGGCGTGCCTGGGTTGGGGTGCCTGCTCCGGGCCTGTGACGCCCTTCGGGGCCGGCGGGGGACGGGGGCGCCCTAGGCCACTGGCGGGTCGTCTTCCAGGGGGGAGGCTTACTCCCCTCTGGACCTACATCTCCTGACCCCTCCCCTCCCCCACTCTTCACTACATACACAGGTAGGGCTGTGGGAGGTGTGCTTGTTGCGCTGGGCGGGGCAGGGGGGTCATCAAAGTGGCCCTGTTGCTTCGCCGAGCGGCAGCATGCCTCCCAGCTTTTAATTCCACTTAGTCACCGAGCACAAATAACATTTGCAACATACAAACACGTTTTGGGGGGTGGAACATGCGAGGTCAGGTGGGTGGGACTGCTCAGGTGGCCCCACCCCCTCCTCAATGCAGTTACTGCCCCCCAATTTTAACCCTCTTTTTTTTAATTGCAAACAGCACATAATATATTCCATCACTAGTGGGGGAGGGAGGGGGGATGGGGTCTTCAAGCGCCCCTGTCTCCATGGATGGCCAGGGGGCGGGGCGGGCCGGGTGGCCTGTCGCGTTGGCCCGGGGCGTAGGTGGGCTGTCCCGGGGGGTTTTGGCTGCTGGCCCTGGGGGGAAGGTGCTGTTTTGGGGGTGGGGAGTGGGGGGCAGGGGCGGGGTGGGGGGTTGGGGGCCTGGCTCGTGTCTCCTCGCCTCCTGGCTGGGGCTGTCCCCCCGTGGCGTGGGGTGGCGGGAGGATGGTGGTGGGGGGATGGTGTTTGTGTGTGTGTGTGTTGGGGGGGGGGGGGGGGGGGGGGGGGGGGTGGGTGGGAGAGTGGGGTGGGTGTGGGTGGGTGGTGGAGGGATGGTGTGTGGGAGGGTGGGGTGTGTGGAGGTGGATGCGTGGTGTGTGGGAGGGGGGGTGGTGTGGGTGTGGGAGGATGAATGGTGGAGGGATGATGTATGTGTGGGAGGATGAGGTATGTGTGGGAGAATGTATGGTGCAGGGATGGGGGAGTGTGTGGGAGGATGGATGGTGGAAGGATGGTGTGTGTGCGGGAGGATGGATGGTGTATGGGAGGGAGGATGGTGTGTGTGTGGGGGAGTGGTGTATGTTTGGGAGAGTGGGTGATGGAGGGGTGGTGTGTGTGTGTGTGGGAGGATGGTGTACGTGAAGGTGGATGTTTGGTGTAGGAGAATGATGTATGTGTGGGAGGATGGGTAGTGGAAGGAAGGTGTGTGTGTGTGTATGGGAGGTGTGAAGGTGGATGAATGGTGTGTGAGAGGGAGGATGGTGTATGTGTGGGAGGATGAGTGGTGGAGGGATGATGTGTGTGTGGGAGGATGGGATAGGTGTGGGAGAGTGTATGGTGGAAGGATGGTGAGTGTGTGGGAGGAAGGATGGTGTGTGTGTGGAAGGATGGATGGTGAAAGGATGGTGCATGTGTGTGGGAGGACAGAGTATGTGAGGGTTGAATGGTGTATGCGTGGGAGGATAAATGGAGGAGTGGAAGGAGAGTGTGTGTGTTTGTGTGTGTGTGTGTTGGTCTGGGGGGGGGGCAGGACTGGTTCTCGGGGTGTGCGGCTGGGCGCTGGGGTGTGGGGCTGGCCTCTGGTGGTGGCCGTCTGGGCGGGCCGGGTCCCCCCGGGTGGCGTGCTGGCCCTCGGCCTGTGGGGGGGGGGGGGGGGGTGTCCCTGCGCTCCTGGGCCCGGGCCCTCTGCCCCGTCTGTCCCGGGCGGCCGGTGCCCGGGGGGGTCGGGGACTGCTGGCCTCGGCCCGCCGGGGCCGGTGCCCTGTGTCCGCGGGGCGGCTCCTGCTGGGGTCTCCTGCTGCTGCCTTCCTGGGAGGGCGAGTGGTCGTCTCTGTGGACCGGTCGGGATCTGTTGCCTGCGGGGGGGCTGGTGGCCTGGGTCTCGGGACCGCTGGCCTGACTCTGGCCTCTGTTCAAGTGAGGTGGCATCTGCATGATCACTCTGCATGGTCACTCCTTCCTGAATGTCTCCACACAGTCTTTGCGTCGCCGTGTGGCCGAGTTCGCCAACACATCCACACAGGTTTCTCTGCGCGTGTTCTTGAATACAGCAGTTTCACTTATATCTATTATCATATTTTGTTTCTTTTTTTAATTATTTATGTTCTTATTATTATTATTACTACTATTATCAACTAGTTGTGTAATGACCTACTTAGCTATATATGTTGTAAGTAGTATGGATTACATGGTCTTCTGTATGATGTTTCAAGTCCCCACCCGCACTCCCCACACCCTTTCTGTCCCTCTCTCTCCCCTCCCTCTTCTCTCTACTTTCTTCTCTCTCTCTCTCTCTCTCTCTGTCCCCTCCGGTCGAGTCCAGCATTAAGAGTCTGATTTAATAAAGTTTTTCATCAAGAGGGACTTTATACATGTAGTATAAATCCCTGCTTGATAGAGTAAAATTGCCCAGCACCAGACAGCAGCCAGACAATCATTCTGTTTGCAACGATGCTGGACAAGACAGGTTTAAAAAAAAAAAAAAAAAACTTGGTTGTGTCCAGAAAATTAATAGAATTGTTGTCTGTTGAGTGTGTGGATGAATGTGTTAATGTCCTCCTCAGAGTGGGTCCAGATCCCCAGATATCATCCAGACATCTGAAGTAGTTCAGGTGGTTTTACAAAATAAAATAAAATAAAATAAAATAAAATAAAATAAAATAAAATATAAAATTAAAGTAAAATTAGGGCTGTCAAATGATTAAAATATTTAATCAGATTAATAACAGCTTCCAAATTGCTCATGATTAATCACCATTCAGGAGTTTTTATATGCCTGAAATCTTCCTGTTTTTACTGTTTTACATCAACAAAAAGAGCCAATGCTACAGATATTTACTGTTGACTGACCTTCCCTTGGATAACTGTCAGATGTACAATGGTCAGTAAATGCAGCATGTAAAGTACTTTTATCTGTTGTTCTTAATCATTTTTACCATGATCTATATCATCATTTAGAATTCATGTATCATCGTCTCACCAACCGTCTCCATGGTGATAATATCTGTCATAAAACCAGCAGATGTGACGACTGAAGTTAAACAGCCAACATTGGTGAAGAAACTCTGATAAAACTGATGATCTGAATAAAAACATGTTTTTCTTTTATCATTGAAGTGTGTTTGTGCAGCAGTGATAAAAGTCCTACAGCAGCATCACCCAAAGAAAATACTTTTTATACAAGTTGTTCTCCACTTGTTTACATTAGATGATCGCTTTAGTTGTAATGATCAGTTCAATATTTCATAAAAAATATGAACATTTATAAGTGTTCCTGCCTGGCCCCCATCAGAACTTTTCTAGACCCGCCCCTGCATATGTGAAGTATAAACCCTGTCAACCACCAGCAGCTACTGTGTTAGAGAAGGTCCTGCTAAACACAAAACTTTGAAGTAAACATTGACGGTGTGAACCATGAACCGCTAGTTTTTCTACTTTTCAAATGAACAGTAAACGGGGTGAAAGTAAGCCGGTACGGTCCGGTGGTGGTAGCAGTACCAGGAAGATGGAGAGTGGCTGCTGCTATACAGGCCAGAACCAGTCACGACTGCACTCTGGGTCAGACAATAGATCCATGAGCAACATGCAGTCTTGAGAAACTTCTTTGTGTTTAAAAATTCCTTCATTTGGAATTGTTTCTGGACTGTCAGTGCTGTTTTAGTCCATGCTGGACGGAGCTTTGACCGGGCATCTCCCTCTCTTCCTCAAGGGTCTTGCCCTGCTCCCCCCCACCTCCTCGGAGAGAGCCTGGTGGCCTCCTCTACGCCCAGCCTTCGAAACGTGAACCACACGTTGTCTTTATGTTCGTTGCTGAGCTTTTGATTTAATGAGCTGAGATGTTTTCCACAACTGGTCACCAGACATGAAGAGACGCCGCCTGGACGAACAGGACGAATAATAATTACACCAACAAAATTCCACACATTGTTGTGGTTGGCTAAAACACTTTAACAACATTTAAATATCTACCAGTTATCATCTACAGACATTTTAAATAAAAAAGTTTTTGTTCGTGGCTTCATGAGCTGTTCTTAGAGACGTGTACTCTGCATGTTTATTAATGTTCCAATTAAAATAAATAATTTAGCATATCGTGGAGTGTTTTTAATTTTTCCCTGCTCCATGGGTCTACATGGAGCCTGCAGTAAAATATTGGAATAAAATACTGGAATATTTTAGCCCATATCCATTCCAAACAAGTCTCATTCATCACTCATAGGTCTTCCTGTCATTTACTGGACCTTGTAACATCAGTTGACAAATCCAGCCTGCAGGATGACATTCTGAGTCTGAGACGCACCGTCTCTTCTGTATTTTGTCAAAGTTCTGTTTGGCAGACCAGACGCACAAAAGTTGACTTTGGAAAAATTAAAAAGGGAGAAAATTTGCACTAAATGTTTCTTACTGGAGTACCAAGGGCAAAAAGCAGACTTAGTGCAGTTCTCCCCTCTCTTTAAAGTTTTCAGTGTTTCTTCCCGGAGTACCAGGAGCACGAAGGCCAGGGCCAGGTGGAGTTGCAGAGACAGTGAAGGGTGTCTCCAGCAGACATGGAGAGAAGCTGGTGGTTGGATGGGCCTACAGCAGCCATGCCGGTTTTAGAGTCACTGCATTGGCTCCCCGTGTGTTTCAGGATCGATTTTAAGGTTCTCTTACTGGTTTTTAAATGTCTTAATGGTCTTGGGCCTTCTTATCTTTCAGATTTGCTTTTACCTTATGAACCCTCGCGGCCCCTGAGGTCTTCCGGTACTGGCCTCCTGACTGTACCTAAAGTCAGGACACATACTCACAGAGAAGCAGCTTTCCAGTGGTATGGTCCTCGTCTGTGGAACAGCCTGCCGGAGGAGGTCAGGGCTGCAGAGAACGTTAATGTTTTTAAGAGCAGGCTCAAGACCCACCTTTTTAATTTAGCTTTTACTTAATATTTATTCATGTTATTTTTATTTATTTTATTCCCCTAGCCTATTTATTTCTCTATGTTAACCCATTTTTATTTATTCTATGCTTTTATTCTATTTATATAATATATATTATTATTATTATTATTATTATATATTATATATTTTGCATCTGATGGCGGCCCGTGTGCACGCAGCGGCTCAGGGCTCTCGGCTTTTGTTTGTTTTGTTCGTGTTTTTGTTGTTGCTCCAGTCGCTGGAGGCATTAATTCAGTATGGCAGGGCTGAATTAATTAACTTCGGAAGAAACTGCCAACTTTACGCACACCCTGAGCCGGATTTTATACCACCAGAGGTCCTTCGAACCACCACGGCTTTCACCATCCCTCCACTGTGGCCTAGGAGACGGAGGAGACAACGTAAACAAAAGCGGGGTAAGAGGAGTGGGGCGCGTGCTAGGCTAAAAGCCGACCCACACCGACCAGCTCTTCCCAGTCTCTTCCTGACAAATGCTCGATCACTAGCCAACAAAATCGACGAGATTCGGCTGAGGATCGTCTCACGGAGGATGGACAGCTGTGTGGCCATCATTACGGAAACCTGGCTGGACTGCAATACACCCAACACCGCGGTGGAGCTAGCGGGTCTGCAGCCTCGGCTAAAAGCAGAGGTGGAGGGCTCGCGCTCTACATCCATAACTCCTGGTGTACAGCCACACACACCATCGGAACGCACTGCACACCCGACCTGGAATATCTGGCTGTGAAATGCAGGCCATTCAAGACGGTGAGAGAGTTGTGCTCCATTTTGATCATAGCTGTTTACGTTCCACCGCGAGCTAACGCTAAGCTAGCGCTAGAGGAGCTCTACTGTTTGATCACCAGGCAGATGAACTCCAACCCCGAGGCAGCTGTGATTGTGGCTGGAGACTTCAATCACGTGGAATTCAAAGCAGTGCTTCCAGAATTCAAGAAGTTCATACACTTTCCCACCAGAGACAATAACATACTGGATCAGGTTTATTGCAACATCCCAGGAGGCGGCAGCAGCTCCTCACCTGGGCATGTCAGACCACATCTCTGTGAGGCTGATTCCAACATATAAACCTCTGATGTACAGGACAAAACCAACCACCAGAACAGTTCAAGTATGGACTGAGGAGGCTTCTTCAGCCCTACAGGACTGTTTGAACTCACTGACTGGGAAGTGTTTAAAGATGACTCAGACCTGGAGGCCTACACATCATCTGTCCTGGATTACGTGCAGTTCTGCACTGATGCTGTTCTACCCACAAAGTCCATCAAGGTGTTTCCAAACCAGAAACCATGGTGTGACAGCACAGTGGAGTCTCTGCTCAAAGCTCGGGATGCAGCCTACAGGTCAGGTGACAGGCTGGCCTACAGCAGGACCCGGTCAGAACTGAAGAAGGGCATCCAGCAGGCCAAACACAGGTACAGACAGCGCATTGAGGAGCATTTCACTGACAACAACCCACGTGAAATGTGGAGAGGCATCAAAACCTTAACAGACTACAGGAATAGTAACCAGCAGATCAGCCATGACCCCACCCTACCTGACACCTTAAACAGTTTCTTTGCACGCTTCGACACACCTGGCAGCAGAGAGACTGTTTATCTTCCACAGCGTGAGGAGCAGCCTCTCGTCCTGCAGCAACACCAGGTTAGCTCCACCCTGAGGAGGATCAGCACCAGCAAAGCAGCAGGACCAGACAAGGTATCAGGTCGGGTTCTGAAGCTGTGTGCACAGCAGCTGGCTGGAGTTTTTCTGGACATTTTCAACCTGTCCTTGCAGTTTGCTTCAGTTCCTGTGTGCCTCAAGTCCTCTATCATTGTGCCTGTGCCGAAAAAATCTACTGTCACCTGCCTTAATGACTACCGCCCGGTCGCTCTCACCCCAGTAATCATGAAGTGCTTTGAGAGGATCGTCTTAAGTCACATCAAGGACGTCATTCCTGCTACTCTGGACAGATATCAGTTCGCCTACAGGGAGAACCGATCGACAGAGGATGCAGTCTCACTGGCTCTGCACACGGCTCTGACCCACCTGGAGCATCCTAACACCTACGTCAGGATGTTATTTGTGGACTTCAGTTCAGCTTTCAACACGGTGATCCCGGACAAGCTAACACCGAAACTCCACAACCTCGGACTGTCTAACCCCCTATGCTTCTGGATCAGGGACTTCCTCACAAATAGGCCTCAGGTGGTGAGGATTGGGGACCGCACATCATCCACACGGTTCCTGAGCAGAGGCACACCACAGGGATGTGTGCTTAGCCCGGCCCTCTTCACCCTATTCACACATGACTGTTTTGCTATTCATCCCACAAACATGGTTCTGAAGTTTGCAGATGACACCACCGTGGTGGGTCTCATATCGGACAACAATGAGACCCTCTACAGAGCGGAGATCCAGCACCTGACAGGATGGTGTTCAGACAACAACCTTGTTCTGACACACACATCGCACCTGGTGAAGAGGGCCAAACAAAGGCTCTTCTTCCTCAGGAAGCTCAAAAGGACTGGACTCTCCTCTCAGCTTCTGACAAACTTCTACAGAGCCACCATAGAGAGCATTCTCTGTCTGAGTGCAACAGTGTGGTACGGGAGCTGCACTGCACACGACAGGAAGGTCTTGGCCCGGGTGGTGAAAACAGCACAGGGGATTGTAGGGAGTCCTCTCCCGCTCCTGGACTCAATATACGACAGCCGGGTCCAGAGAAGGGCCAGTCGTATAGCTGCAGACCCACCCACCCAGGACACGAACTGTTTGTACCTCTTCCCTCTGGAAAGAGATACAGAAACATCAAAGCCCACACCAACAGACTGAAACACAGCTTCTTCCCCAGAGCTGTGAAATCCATCACCCCATATATATATATAAATATATATATATATATATATATATATATATATATTTATCTAAAGGTATATTTCCTTTCCATAATTTTATCTTCGTGTGTTACAGTGTTCCTTTTAAGCCGAGAACTTCTGAAACAAAATTTCGTTGTGCCTTGCACAATGACAATAAAGACTCTTGATTCTTGATATTATTTTTAGGTTATTTCTCCAGTGTTTCCTCGGAGGGGGCTCTCTCTCTATCGGCTGTGGCTGCTGGGGCTCTGTCCTGCAGGTTCTTTCAGTGTGGTTGGGCGGTTCCTCTGCCTCTCACTTGGCCGTGTGTCCTGGGTCGGTGTCCTGGGTCGGTGTCCTGGCGGTCGTGGCCTGTGAGCGGCTCCTGGTGCAGACGGCTCCCTGTGATAGTGTTTCCTTACCTGGCTCATCTGTGCTCAACCTCACATTACAGTAGTCTTTTAATATGTGCAAGTATGTGTGTGTGTATGCTTGCTTGTACATACTGGTATGTGAGAGGACGTGGGGAGGGAGGGGGTTGTGTGTGTGTGTGTGTGTGTGTGGTTGGAGGGGGGCATTGTTTTAACCATGGAAAGCACTTTGTGCTGCATTTTTGAATGAAAAGTGCTCTATAAATAAAGACTGATTGATTGATTGATGCACAAGCAGGCTGGATGTCTGCTTGGTCTCCAGCCTCTCATAAAAAAGCTGTAACTTATATAAAGTGTGATTTTGGTCTCTTATATGTCCCTGTAAAGCACAGTCCATAGCCCTTTTAAAGAAGTCTCTTTCATCACTCACAGATCTTCCTGCCACTTACTGGATCTTGGAAAATCCAGTCTGCAGGATGATTAAGACTCACATATAAAAGCTGTAACTTCCCAAACACACAAAATGGCACGTTTTGGACAAAATGCCACGTTTTGGACACAAAATTAACATTGCTGGCATTGCAAATGGACAAAATGCCCTTTTGCTGACAGGTAAGGGCTGGAAGCCCCTCCTGAATGGGGTGAATGCTACACTTTGTAGACGGGGAGGGCTCATGGACAAAGGGAGAGGATTTGGACAGATTCTCCATCCACCTGGTGTATTTGTGCAGTCCTGCAATTTTAGTAAAAATATAAAAGATTTGTTGTCTCAGTGGTGGTCAGAGGTACACACACTCTTACTTTCCCTGTAGTCTAGAGGGGAGAGGGATGCTCGCACAAATGCCCCCAGTGTATCTTTACACCCCCTTGGGGAGCCCATGCAGGGAAGGTGAAGTTTGTCCAAAAGCCCTCCCTAGAATCCATGTTCAGGGGTTGCCAATGGACGTCCTTTTGTTTCTGTTGCAGTTTTTTGTGGAGGTGTGGGTTCAAATTCCACTTCTGACAACTTCAGTATGTATTGGTGCACATTTAAGATCAAAAAGCTTCTCTCTTCACAGAGTTCCAAGTACACTGAGACCCAAAATGTCATGGAAACAATGAAGCAACAAAAGCTTTTCTAATAGTTGTTTAATGCATCTCAAGACGTTCTGTGACAACTGTACTTTTATAGCTGTCATGTTTTACACTTTACTCCTTGTCAGGTTTAGATTAGATTAGATTAGACTTTATTAATCTCACAGTGGAGAACTTCACTTGTTACAGCAGCTCTTGTTATAGAATAAAGTGCAGAAAGCAGACAGAATAAGGTGAACATGCATCACAACAAGAAGGTGCAATATAAATTATTTACAACAAAAGTCTAAGAAAAGCTAAAAGTATGTAGCATTATAAATATAAAAGAAATATATATATAAATATAATTAACAGTGAAGTCAGGAACTTCATAGTAAACTTACCACATGACAAATTAGACTCAATGTGTGTCAGGATGGCCGAGTGGTCTAAGGCGCCAGACTCAAGGGCTGTTACCTTCCTGAAACAGGGATTTCTGGTCTCCAAAAGGAGACGTGGGTTCAAATCCCACTCCTGACAGACTCCCAAGGACATTCACAGTCTTTTAAGATCAAAAACTCCGCAAAGTATGTTCTGTTTAAAAAATTCATGGTGTCTTTATTAACTTGTAAAGAAGAAAACAAAAAAATAATTTTAAAAGCCTCTCATCCACTGGTTATTGTTTTTAAAAATGGTGGTTACCACAGAAATTCAGCAAGAAGATCCAGATATCCCACAACACGTGATCCCAAACTGACCAATCACTGCATAGCAAGGGTGCACATCAGGCCTGGAAGAGGTGTGTGTGGAGCCTCTGCGGAGCTACGCTGAGCCTACGGTGGTTACGCAGACATTATATCCACCTATAGCCATGTGAGGCTGTTCAGCAAACCACTCTTAATTATATTTGTGTACATGTCATCCCGTTAGCAGCCTGGCTAGATCAGCTCGTAGACTATGGGAGTCTTAAGCTCAGAGTCGTCTGTTTGAGCCCCGTGTTGGACGTTGACATTTTGATCAAAAACTGATACTTGGTCAGGTACCTTCAACAGATGAAGCTATGAGACTGTCTTTACAGTGTAATCACTGGTGTAACAGGAACAGAATGTAGCCACCAGGTCCCTGTACTCCGCCTCCCTCCCCCCCTCCACACATCCCACAATGGCCGTGTCATCAGAGAATTTCTGCAGATGACACGATTCAGTGCAGTACTTAAAGTCTGATGTGTATGTGGTGAAGAGGAAGGGAGACAGCACAGTTCCCTGGGGGGCCCCAATGTTACTGATCAGACGATCAGACACACAGCTCTGTAACCTCACAAACTGCAGTCTGCCCGTCAGATAGTCGTCTACCCAGGCGACGAGGGGAGCACTCACCCACATGTCCAGCAGTTTGGCCTTCAGCAGTCCAGGCTGAATGGTGTTAAAGGCGCTGGAGAAGTCGAAGAACATGATGCGGACTGATGTGTCAGGTCTATCCAGGGAGGAGTAGGCCCTCTGCAGCAAGTAGATGATTGCATCATCAACCCCAACATGGGGCTGATATGCAAACTGGAGGGGGTCTTGTGATTGGCTCACCAGTGGCCTGAGGTGCGCCAGAACCAGTCTCTCCATGACCTTCATGATGTGAGAGGTCAGTGCTACTGGCCTGTAGTCCTCCAGTGCAGTAGGACGTCCTTTTTTGGGCACTGGGACCAGGCACAATGTTTTCCAGAGCACTGGCACTCTCTGAAGGCGTAGGCTCATGTTGAAGAGGTGCTGGAGAACTCCACAGAGCTGACCGGAACATGCTTTCAGCACATAAGGGCTGAGTCCGTCCGGTCCAGCGGCTTTCCTCTGTCTGAGTCTCTCCAGTTCTCTCTTCACCTGGCTGGATGTGATGTGGAGTCCAGACTGGGGGGTAGGGGGTATAGCAGGTTCTGAGGTGGATGTAAGCAGTGGGCTGGGTGGTGGAGGTGACAACAGAGGTGCTAAGAGGTGTCTGCAGCCGGAGGTGGGGAAGAGCTGTGGGGGCTGTGAGGAAGTCCTGGAGGCAGGAGATGAGAACGGGTCCCAGTAGGTGGTGGTGGTGGTGTTGGTGGGGGGAGGTGGGGAGTTGTTGTATTGAGATTGAGATGCAGAAGAGGGCCTGCCAGTGGAGGAGGGGTTGGAGTTGAACCTATTGAAAAACATGTTCAACTCGTTGGCACGTAGCTTGTCCCCCTCGGCTGCACCCCCACCTCTCCTCTGAAAGCCTGTGATCTCTCTCATCCCCCTCCAGACGTCCCTGGTGTTGTTGTCCCCCAGTTTGCTTTCAAGTTTCCTCCTGTAGTTGTCCCTGCTCTCCCTTATGCTGTGTTTTAGTTCCCTTTGTACATGCTTGAGTTCAGCAAGATCCCCCGATCTAAAGGCTCTCTTCTTCTCATTAAGAAGGATCTTCAGGTTGCTGGTAACCCACGGTTTGTTGTTAGGGTAGCAGCGAACCTCTTTTGTGGGGATGGTGTTTTCAATGCAGAACCCAATGTAGTCAGAGACACAGTCCGTCAGGCCATCGATGTCCTCACCATGTGGCTCATACAGCGCATCTCAGTCCGTGGCCTCCAGCGCTCCACGCAGTGTTTCCATGGCCTCAGGAGACCATTTCCTCACTGTCCTCACTGTGACTGGGTGCTGTTGAACAACAGGCTTATATGATGGTGAGAGCAGGACTAGGTTGTGGTCTGACCTGCCCAGTGGTGGCAGTGCAGTGGAGCTGTATGCATCCTCAACATTTGCATACAGCAGATCCAAAGTCTTATTTTCACGGGTGGTGCATGTAACAAACTGGTGGAAGGTTGGAAGAGTGGATGAGAGAGACACATGGTTAAAATCACCTGTGATGACGATGAAGGCCCCAGGTTGTTTAATCTGTAGTCCCGCAGTTACAGAGTGGATGACGTCACACGCTGCTCCTGCGTTACCAGATGGTGGAATATAAACAGTTATGGCAATAACACTGGTAAATTCCCTCGGCAAATAATATGGGCGAAGTCCGACGGCGACAAGCTCGATGTCCGGGATGCAGAGCTGCTCTTTAATGGAGACATGACCGGGGTGACACCATCTGTTGTTTACGAACACGGCCAGGCCTCCTCCTTTCTTTTTGCCGGTCGCGGTGGTGTCTCTGTCGGCTCGGACTGTCTGGAAGCCCGGGATGGCGATGTTAAAGTCTGGTATCTGGTCGTGCAGCCACGTCTCTGTGAAACACATAATACTGGACTCTCGGTACTCCCTCTGTGTCCTGACGAGCGCTTCCAGTTCATCCACTTTATTTGCCAGTGATCTAACGTTACCAGTGATGACTGCAGGGATGTAGGGCTTAAACTTTCTTTTCTTAACCCTTGCGCTCTCTTGACTCGCAACTGGGTCAAAACGCCCCTCGTTTCTCTTCTCCGCCTGGGTCAAAACGTCCCACCACCACCGGGTCAAAACATCCCCACCACCACCACCACCACCATCACCACCTCCTTCACCATCATCCTCTTTCCCCCACCCTAGGGTCAAACACGTCCCCACTACTACCGGGTCAAAACATCCCCACCACCAACAACCACCGGGTCAAAACGTCCCCACCAAGCACCGGGTCAAAACGTCCCCACCAAGCACTGGGTCAAAACGTCCCCACCAAGCACCGGGTCAAAACGTCCCCACCAAGCACCGGGTCAAAACGTCCCCACCAAGCACCGGGTCAAAACGTCCCCACCACCACCAACCACTGGGTCAAAACGTCCCCACCACCAACAACCACCGGGTCAAAACGTCCCCACCAACCACCGGGTCAAAACGTCCCCACCACCACCAACCATCAAGCACTACCGGGTCAAAACGTCCCCACCACCACCAACACCTATTTCATTTCAAAGTGTAATGTTATAGAATGAGGACAAGTGAAAAATGCTACTTTTACAGTTTTCAAGGTAGATTTTATTAATCTTTCCAGCACATACCTTCAATTTGGGAATACAGAGATCATTGTGCAGGACAGTTAGCTGAATAAGAAAAATGCATTGTACTATAAATTTAAATGCACATTTATACATACATACATACACACACACACACACACACACACATATATATATATATATTATATATATATTCTTTTTACATTCACTTCAACCTATCAGCCGCCCACCTGCGGTGGGTCGCGTGATTTTCATGCAAGAGGCAACGGGCCTGTTGGTAAAAGCACATAATCATGTTTTCCACGGTACTCTGCGCACCCTCCCTTAGAACTTCATACTGCAACATGGGATACGGAACGTAACGCTTAAACCTCTTCCCGTATTCGTAACCAACCATGAGCATACAGTTCTCGCCCGTCATATATTCGCTAGCGTGCTCCAGCATCTCATGTCCCAAAGAATCCACGTTTCCGTTGCTGCGTCTGCACAGCCTCCTTATGTCGTTGTCCTGGACGAGAACAAACGTCAGCACGCCTTCGGGGGAGATCCACTCCTTGGGCGGCCTGTAAAACGTAATGTCCATGTCCACGTACATCAGCGAGTTGCCGGTCAGAACCGAAGCACGCTCGGGGGTACACATTCCTCTCACGACCTCTTTGAATCGGGCAGCCTCGTACATAGCCATTTGCCTCAGGTAGTCCATGAAGTATACCGCGTTGTATTTGGCAGGTATCCAGTCGTACGTCTCCGGAGGATAAAGTTCAGGTAGGTCTTCCAGGCATACGGTGAGCAGATTTTCTCCTCGGACCTGCCGGAGCATTTCACGCTCGTTGGTCATGCGCCATCGGGAGTAGAACAACACGTGTACGTAGTCGAGCATCGTCTTGGATTGGTGCGTTATTTTAGAAACATAGTTATGTCTCTCTCCCGCTCTGCCCGCTGGCAGAGGACGTCCAAACACACTGGCCCACGTGTACATTATTATGTCGGGTGTTAGAGTTACATAGTCATCGGGAATCGTATACTGAAAGTTTTCCAGCATATACCTTTTTACGCTCTCCTGGCCTCCGACAATGCATGACGAGGAAGAAGAAGAAGAAGAAGAAGAAGAACAAGAACAAGAAGAAGAAGAAGAAGAAGAAGAAGAACAAGAAGAACAAGAAGAACAAGAACAAGAAGAAGAAGCCATTATGTGTACTACTGGGAAAAACTCAACTGTGGGGCCTTATGTAAGCTGTGTCCTTTAAGTATCTACGTGTAAGCCCTCCCCCTTCTGTTATGTGGGCAGGTTTTTTTTTTTTTTTTTTTTTTTTTGTGGTAAGATGACAGCAGGTTGATGTTCATGGTGCTGAAGGAAACAACGGATCTGAAAGACAGAAAAAAAAAAAAAAACGTGAAATGTTGTTGTTGTGAAAGATTGTTTTTGGGGTATTTCAAATAAAGTTAACGTCCCCACCACCACCACCACCACCAACAACACCACCAAGTCTTTGTTGTTTTCGTGCTCGTACTAATTGCACCTGGATTCCCAAACTACTACTACTACTACTACTACTACTACTACTACTATACGAGAGCTATGAGCAGAACTACAGGACCAAAGACGGTCCTGGACCCTAACAAAGAGGATAAGGTTGAGCATCAAAGCAAGGAAGAAGAAGAAGAAGAAGAAGATGAGGATGAGGAGGATGAGGATGAAGAGGATGAAGAGGATGAGGAGGATGAGGAGGAGGAGGAACAACAACAAACGCTCCTCTCGAGAAATGGACAAATAACATGGTACACGTCTCCGTTGCAGGCCGACCGGTACAGTGGCTGCGAGGAGAGTGACGGTGGTCTCCGTGACGATAGTGATGATGATGCTGCTGCTGCTGCCGCTGATGCTGATGACCACCAAAGACAAAGGAAAAAACAGCACCAACAACAACAACAACAACAACAACAACAGGGACCCACAGAGTACGCAAGAGCTCGCATTCGGGACATGGTTTCGGCCTTTCGCCTCTTTCTAAAGCATGACATGGAACAGCTTATACTAGACAGCACAAACGCCGCGGGTCTGCGAAAATACGGCATACAAAGAAAAAACGGGAGGACCGTGAAGAGACCCAGACTCCTCGCGGGCGCAGCGGAAGTAGACCAGGACAAAGAACAAGACAAACGACACGAACAACATCAAGAAGAAGAAGACAAACAAGAACAAGAACAAGATGATGATGATGATGATGATGGAAACCAAGAAGAACATGAAAAAGAAAAGCGACGTACGCGTGGTGGTGGTGGTGGTCGCGGAGGTGGCAGTAGCAGCAGCGGCAGAAGCAGCAGCAGCAGCGGTTGCGGTCGTGGTGGTAGCAGCTGGAGAGAGATGGACGCGGTGGATCTGCGAGCGTACGTGGGCCTGCTCATTCTCGCGGGTGTGTATCGCTCTCGAGGAGAGGCTGCGGCCAGCCTGTGGCACGCAAAGAGCGGACGCCCTGTCTTTCGCGCAACCATGCCTCTCAAAGTGTTCTACTCGTACTCGGCCGCGCTGCGTTTCGACGATCAAAGTACCAGAGCGGAGAGACGCGCCACGGACAAGCTCGCGCCCGTAAGGGAACTGTGGGACATGTGGACGGACCGATTCTCTCTTCTCTACGAGCCCGGCTCCGAAGTAACTGTGGACGAGCAGCTGGTTCCGTTCCGAGGTGAGTGGAGTGGAGTGAGTGGAGTGAGTGAATGAATGAATGAATGAATGAATGAATGAATGAATGTTATGATGATGATGATGATGATGATAATAATTTTTTTTTAATCGTGTGTGTCCTTTTCTTTTTTCTTTCTTTTTTTTTGTTGTTGTTCTTGGACATCGTTTTTTCCCCGTTTTTCTCTTCAATGACCACCACCACCACCATCACCACCATCACCATCACCATCACCACCAACGCGGCCACCTCTCACAACACCAGGTCGTTGTCCATTCCGCCAGTACATGCCCAACAAACCAGCCAAATATGGAATCAAATCGTGGGTAGCGTGCGACGCCAGGTCCAGCTACGCGTGGAAGATGCAAATCTACACGGGGAAAAGACAAAAACAAAAACAAAAACAAACAACGGAGGCAACAACAACTGTGGCTGCTGCTCCTGTGACTGTTGCCGCTGCCGCTGCTGCTGAGAAAAACCTGGGCACCAGAGTCGTGCTCGAAGTGACCGAGGGACTCAGGGACCGCAACATCACGTGTGATAATTTCTTCACGTCCTACGATCTCGCTATGAAACTCCTCTCTCCGGCGGACCGCAACAACACCTTGGTACGCTTCGAAAGAACAGACCGGAGATCCCGGCCGCCTTGCTCGCGGTCAAGGGCAGGCAAATCTTTTCTTCCCTGCACGCGTTCACGAGCCGAGCCGCGCTCGTTTCTCACGTAGCTAAAAAGAACAGAGCGGTGGTGCTGCTCAGCACGTGCCCCGAACACCGCAGCTGTAGCCGCTGGAGCGCAGGTGGTGGGCGTGATTCTTCTTCTTCGGAGGAGGAGGAGGAGGAGGAGGATGCAGCAGCAGCAGCAGCAGCAGCAAGAGGCAAAGAGGGAAGCGCAAGAAGAAAAAGAAGAGGAGGAAAGCAAAAACAACAACAACAACAACAACAACAACGAGTCCAAAAGCCCGAGATCATCCTTAGCTACAATCGCAACAAGGGAGGCGTAGACAACCTTGACAAATGTGTAGCCACGTACAGCTGCCGGAGGATGACCTCTCGCTGGCCCGTGGCCGTTTTCCACAACATCATTGACGTGTCTTGCTACAACGCCTTCGTGCTGTGGCGAGAAATCAATCCGGATTGGTTACCGCGCAAGCGCAACAAGAGAAGGCTGTTTCTGGAGCAGCTGGGACTAGCGCTCGTGGACCCTTGGATCCGACGCAGGACCCACATGCCCCGCGGGGCTCCGGCTTCAGCTTCCATCGTGGTCGTTGCCTCTGCCTCCGAGAACAACAACAACAACAACAACAAGAACACCAACAACTCTGCCTCCGCCTCAACCAAGAAAACCAGAACGCTTGTCGAGCTTAGGAGGGCAGCATCGGCAGCGTCAGCAGCCACAGGAGCAGCAGCAGCAGCAGCATCGGCATCATCAGCAGCAGCATCACAACAAGAACAAGAACGAGAACGAGAACGAGAACGAGAACGAGAAAGAGGACGAGGACGAATACGAGGACGAGGACGAGGAGGAATACGAGGACGAGGAGGAATACGAGGACGAGCGTGTGTTGGGGGAGACTACGAGAGACCCGGAAGAGTATCCGAACAACAACATCGCACCTACTACAACATCCTCATCCTTGTGCTCAGATGCCAACGTTGTTCACGTGGAGGAGGAGGAGGACGAGGAGGAGGACGCCGCTGTCTCCGCCGATGATGCAAACACGTCCCCGGCCACAGCGTTGCCAGCGGCAACAAAACAAAAAAGCAAAAGGAAACGATGTCAGATATGTCCCTGGAAAAAAGATTGTAAAACGGTAAATGTGTGCTACGCATGTAAGAGATATGTGTGCAGAACCCGAGCGGTCATGTACTGTCCGTCTTGCTGTAACGCAGATGCGGAAACTTCAGCGGGCGCGGTTGTACCGGGAGACCGGAGAAAAAAATAAATGTAAAAAAAAAAATAAATAAATAAAAAAAGAAAAAGAAAAGAAACACAATAAATCATTGCAACAAAATCATGGTCCTTGTGTTCTTTTGGGTTTCCTGACTGACAGCAAAAAAAAAAAAAAAAAAAAAAAAAAAAAAAAAAAAAAAAATAAAAAAAAAAATAAAAAAATAAAATGACAGAAAAAAAAAACAGGGATGAACTCCAAAAAAAAAAAAAAAAAGAGGTCAGAGAGCTAACACGATCCCAAAGGCAAGAAAAAGAAAAAGAAAAACGAAAGAAAATCAAACCAAATAAAGTATGAGATAAACCAAAAGCCTGTGGTATACATTGAAATGAGCGAAGAGAGCACAAGGGTTAATAGCATGCAGGGGGATGGAGATATTCAGCTTTACAAATGTCCTCCACAGAGGACAAATTTGAACTAGTAGTCAGGAGGATATGAACTGAACATAAACTTTATAAACTAACAATGACTTAGGCCCAATCCCATTTCACCCCTTGCCCCTTACCCCTTACAACGGAGCTAGAAGGTGTAGGGCTGAAAAATCAACCCCTACGAATTGGGACACCCCTTCAACAGTTACATATGTCATCAGTAGTCACGAAAGAACATTTTACACAGGAACTGGAAGAAACTAAATAAAATCAAAACAATAAATATATTAAAAAATATTAAACATGGGGCTCAAACAGGAAAAACCAGCAAAACTGCTGGCTGTATTTAAAAAAAACTAGGAAAAACTATATTGTGCATCGTTGCCGTCTGTGAAGCTGAAATATCTCCCTCATCACTGCGTGTCAGTCTGATCTATGAGCAGTGAGCGAACCGCTGCTGCAACGCGACACTGCGTCTTCTTGACATATACGCCGGGACACCGACCCAGAAGTAATGCAGCCCACTGGGAATCCTCTAGAACTTCTTAGTTAGCCGGCATTGCTCTTAAAGTGTATTCCAGCGTGAGAAATAAGAGTTTTAGCGTGAGAGCGTAAGAAGCCAGTCAAATGCATGAGTCTTACGGCCGATGCGTGACAGTAGCCCTGTAAACAAATGCAGCGTACCGGCTCGCACAGGTTAGTGGTTCACCACGATCTCATGCTGCTACATGCTGCTGTCAAACATGACATGAGAGAGATCACTCTGCAAGAGCGTTCAGTCTAGATACTTCATAGTGAAACCTGTTGTCATACACAGTCTATGGTGAAGTAAGATGGGGGAGACTAATAAAATCGCGGCGGCAAACTTGTTGCGCTCATTTTTTCATTACAGTGCAATTAATTGACTTATTGCTTATCGACAGGCATATGTGGGACGTAATGTACGAATTTTGCATGCAATTAAAATTAATCGTGTGCTGGTATACTCTCTTTTACTCTGAGGCTGTTTTTTTGTTGTGCGAGTGTGTGTTGCCCTGCACCTCAAGAAAGCGTGATGTGCGTAGAAACACTTGCTTTCTCATATAGAACAGGAAATTTTTCATACCCCTCCGTTTCAAGTGGGCCTCTGAAAAATCTTCGTTTGAAGGGGTATATAGCCCTACCCCTACCCCTCTGTCCTAAAAGGAATTGGGACACCCCTACCCCTTCACGTGAACGCGCAAAACGGAGGGGAAGGGCTATGGGGTAGGGCCAAGGGGTGAAATGGGATTCACCCTTAAACACTTTTTAGACATTTTTTTAAACTATTTATTGTTTTAATATTTTAAGCTTTTCCCCCAAAATACAAGGCAACTGTATCTGGGCTACACTTGTTTTGAATTAAGTGTGGCGTATTATTTTATTTCATCTAGATTATTTGTTTTAGTACATTTTAGTTTTTAGTTTGCATCCATGTGTAGCTGCCCAGGTGTTTTGTGTTCACTATAGTTTGCTAGCAGCTCCTAGATTAGCTCATACTTCTGTCTGCTTTAGTTAAACTTGCAATCCAACTAAAAACATAGCTGCCCGGCCAGCATTACGTACCTAAGTTAGCATAAATTCAACTTCACACACAATATCAACAAGTGGCTACTACTGCTACAATCTATGAAGCTAGTAAGTTAGCCAGCGGTTTGCGGTCGGTTTAAGGTTATTGTTGGAACATTACAGCCGGTGGTTTAATGTTACGTTATACACCACCAAACGTTTTGTTAACTTATCACGTTGTCTTTGTGGTGAATTGTGACATGTCTCATCAGGTTTGTTGTCATAAGGTTTTTAAACTCCACTTCAGTGTAGCGAAAATGGGTTCACATATCACGTCTTCTCTTTCTCTTGGGCCCCGTGCAAAGCATGGCCACTGATGTTTCACTTTTAAATTTTTGCCATGAATCCACATCCTGTCTGTTCCTTGTGTTTTTGCGCCTGCACGCTGCAGGTTTGAAAGAGTGTGTGTGTGTGTGTGAGTGGCGGAAAAGCCGAGGAGACAGGATTTGACAAAATCATCTTCTTTTTTTTAGCTCAGTTTTTATTTATTGAACTACTTTTTTGTCTCATCTTTATTAGTCCACGAAAATGCATTCTGATTTAGTCCCAGTTACTGTTTATTAATGGGGATTTTAGTCTTGTCTAGTTTTTATCCGGTGAAAAATATGCGTTGACGGAAATATTTTCGTTTAGTTTTCATTAACGAAATTAACACTATGAAGTATTGATCATCATTCTTAGTATTGATATCGACTTTAAAATTTTAGTATCGTGACAACCCTACCACCACCCAGCTGGTCTGGGGCTCCTGCTGCATGGGAACTGCTTAGGGATGTTTAAGTGAGTTAGCATTGCTAGGTGGCTCCGCACCGGCTACAGGGGACTAGCTAGCTACTGGGTTAGCTTCCACTGTGCGAAGCCAAGCTAAATCCAGACCTCCAGGGGTTAATGATTTTGATTTCCATTGATCATTCTTTTTTTTTTTACTGTTCTCAACACATTCTACTGTTTAATAAATAACGATTTTTGACTGGAATATTTCATTCAAGATCTAAGATGTGTTGTTCAAGTATTCTTAGTTTTCAGTAGTGTATAGATCTACACGTATATGACTGAGTCCCACTGTATGTCTGACAATAAGGTTCCCCATAATTACCTTTGTAATCTAAGCCCTGTATTTAATTGTACTGAGTGATCCGTTATTAACAGTCGACTAGTATTTTGGTCAATGTTTATACTGCGGCTGCTATCATTACTTCCATGATCAGACTGTTTCAGCCTGTCGGTGTGATTTCAAGATGATTTACGTTTTTGTGGTCAATATAACAGTTTTAGTCAACAAGTGTTGACTACCATGCCAGCTCATTGTCACATGGGCGTCAGAAAAACACATCTTAACTCCATTTACCAATATTTCCTTTTACTGCCAGAATACTGAGTAGAACTTTGGTCAACCATGCCCAAAATCACTGTTCGATCCACTGGGCCACCATTACCAGGTAAATCTGGTATAGGGGGGATACACTCGATCAGGACCATTTTCTGTCTTTCTATGAATTGGTGGCAAACTTGCCAGTTTTTGGTGGCGTTTTAATTCTTCATGCAGATCAATCAGCAGGATTTGATCTGCTGATGAGGAGAAGGTTTCTCTTATTCTGCCTCTAGCGTCCCTCGTTTAAACAACTTTTCCCTTCATCCACTCATTTGGACTTGTTAGACATCCCAGGTGTGTGCACCGAGTTTATGCAGGTCTGTCTTGAGTCAGTCTGGATGAAATCAGGCTGAGCTGTGTTCCTAGAATGACATGATGCTTCAGTAGAAGATGGTGCTGGTTTGACTTTTTCAGGCATCTCTCGAGTGACTTTCCTGAAACACCCCCATGAACAGGAAACAGAAACCTGACAGAGACATACTGTAAACAACTCATTTACTTGTACAACTTGGCTTCCACCATCAGCGTGTGAATGAATAACAGATTCACAATGTAAAGCACTTTGGGTGCCTTGATAAAGCACTAAATAAATCTAAACCATTAGTATTATTATTACTCTGTTATGACTAACAAAGTACATAGTTATATACAGTATTATTTAATTCAAACTCAAATATGTTGCGACAATCACCTCACAGTTGCTACAGAACAGCTGCAGAACAGTTTCTCTTCAGAGGGAGGTCGTCTTTCTATGACTAAACTTCATAACTTTACTAAACATTTACAAGAAGTGGCTGCAAATCCCCCTACCGTTTGCCAAAACTTTACAAATATGCACAATATCATTTTGTTTTACCTCACAGGTCTTCTTAGTGATACCTTTGTTAATAAAGTTTTAATCCAGCAGTACACATTAGTTTTTCCACAACATTTAGTATAATTTTTTTTAATAGTCTGAATGAATAAAAGCTGCACCATCCTCCTGGCAAATTTAAGGTTTCTCTCCAGTGTGAATACGTTGGTGCCTTTTTAAAGCACCTGACTGATTGAAAGCTGCTCCACACTGATCACACCTGTAAGGTTTCTCTCCAGTGTGAATACGTTGGTGACTTTTTAAAGCACCAGATACAGTGAAAGCTGCTCCACACTGATCACACCTGTAAGGTTTCTCTCCAGTGTGAAGACGTTGGTGACTTTGTAAATGACCTGAATGACTGAAAGCTGCTCCACACTGATCACACCTGTAAGGTTTCTCTCCAGTGTGAATACGTTGGTGACTTTTTAAATGACCTGACAGACTGAAAGCTGCTCCACACTGATCACACCTGTAAGGTTTCTCTCCAGTGTGTATACGTTGGTGACTTTTTAAAGCACCAGATACAGTGAAAGCTGCTCCACACTGATCACACCTGTAAGGTTTCTCTCCAGTGTGAATACGTTGGTGATTTTTTAAAGCACCAGATTCAGTGAAAGCTGCTCCACACTGATCACACCTGTAAGGTTTCTCTCCAGTGTGAATACGTTGGTGACTTTTTAAATGACCTGATCGACTGAAAGCTGCTCCACACTGATCACACCTGTAAGGTTTCTCTCCAGTGTGAATATGTTGGTGACTTTTTAAATCACCTGACTGACTGAAAGCTGCTCCACACTGATTACACCTGTAAGGTTTCTCTTCAGTGTGAATACGTTGGTGCCTTTTTAAAGCACCAGATACAGTGAAAGCTGCTCCACACTGATCACACCTGTAAGGTTTCTCTCCAGTGTGAATACGTTGGTGACTTTTTAAATGATCTGACTGACTGAAAGCTGCTCCACACTGATCACACCTGTAAGGTTTCTCTCCAGTGTGAATACGTTGGTGACTTTTTAAAGCACCAGATACAGTGAAAGCTGCTCCACACTGATCACACCTGTAAGGTTTCTCTCCAGTGTGAATACGTTGGTGCCTTTTTAAAGCACCAGACATAGTGAAAGCTGCTCCACACTGATCACATCTGTAAGGTTTCTCTCCAGTGTGAATACGTTGGTGACTTTGTAAATGACCTGACTGACTGAAAGCTGCTCCACACTGATCACACCTGTAAGGTTTCTCTCCAGTGTGAATACGTTGGTGACTTTTTAAATGACCTGACAGACTGAAAGCTGCTCCACACTGATCACACCTGTAAGGTTTCTCTCCAGTGTGAATACGTTGGTGCCTTTTTAAATGACCTGACTGACTGAAAGCTGCTCCACACTGATCACAGGTGTACGGTTTCTCTCCAACGTGAATCTTCTGACATCTCTTTGGTCGTGATGCACCAGTGAAAACTTTCTTACAGCCTCGACCACCTCGATGTTTAGGTTTTCTTTGGCCTCCATGTTTCTGTAACGAGCAGGAAGAAAACATTTACATTTCACCCAAACTAAGTATTATGGACAAGTATTATTCAACCTCAAGCATCTGGTAGGTACCACAAACTGATTCTTATTTACAGCTGGATGACTGCAGACACAGTAGCAGGAGGTCATGTAATTCCTTGATCTGTTAGTGTTTGTAGTCTGTGCTAACAACCCAGAAGCTGCTTTAGTCTAAGAGAGGTGTCAGTCTAAAACTGAAGATGTTGTCTGGACCAGTCAGGTCACTGTACTGTAAAATGATTTGAATGAATGAAGTCACAAGAATCTTAAAAACACTGATAAGTAGAGAAATGTGGAGAATTTATTTTTTAGATTTCATATCAAACTTCCTTGTTTTCAAACTCAAATACTGTACTGTTCTCTCTCCAAACTCTGTCCTCAGACTCAGAAAGTCTCTAAAAACAGATTTAATGTGAAGCAGTCTCAAATATGATGCTGACCATACAGATACTTGGACGTGTGTATGTCTGTATTTGGAAGGATGTCCAGATTATAATCCTACCAAAAAAATCTAGTTAAAGACATAATATAGTTTGACGATTTTCACATTTGTTATGCTTTAATTAATTTCACCACTTTCTAGTGTGTAAAAATAACATGAACACTTCTTATATGTATTTTTTTATCCATTTATTTCTTCTGGTGCCAAAATCATAAAATGATCCATCCATCCATTTTCTTCCGCTTATCCGGAGTCGGGTCGTGGGGGCAGCTGCCTAAGCAGGGAAACCCAGACTTCCCTCTCCCCGGACACATTCACCAGCTCATCCAAAGGGATCCCGAGGCGTTCCCAGGCCAGCCAAGAGATGTAGTCCGTCCAGCGTGTCCTGGGTCTTCCCCGAGGCCTCTTTCCGGTGGGATGTGCCCGGAACACCTCACCAGGGAGGCATCCTGACCAGATGCCCGAGCCACCTCATCTGGCTCCTCTCGATGTGGAGGAGCAGTGACTCTACTCTGAGCTCCTCCCGAATCACCGAGTTTCTCACCCTATCTCTAAGGGAGAGCCCGTCCACCCTGCGGAGAAAACTCATTTTGGCCGCTTGTACTCGCGATCTTGTTCTTTCGGTCAATACCCACAGCTCATGACCATAGGTGAGGGTAGGAACGTAGATCGACCGGTAAATCGAGAGCTTTGCCTTTTGGCTCAGCTCTCTCTTCACCACGACAGACCAATGCAGAGCCCGCATCACTGCGGACGCCGCACCGATCCGCCTGTCGATCTCCCGCTCCATCCTTCCCCCACTCGTGAACAAGACCCCGAGATATGTAAACTCCTCCACTTGGGGCAGGACCCCATCGCAGACCCGGAGAGAGCACTCCACCCTTTTCTGGCTGAGGACCATGGTCTCGGACTTGGAGGTGCTGATTCTCATCCCAGCCACTTCACACTCGGTTGCGCATCGCTCCAGTGAGAGCTGAAGATCAAGTTCCGATGAAGCCAACAGAACCACGTCATCCACAAAGAGCAGAGACCCAATTCTGAGGCCACCAAACCGGATCCCCTCCACACCTCAGCTGCGCCTAGAAATTCTGTCCATAAAAGTTATGAACAGAATCGGTGGCAAAGGACAGCCTTGGCAGAGTCCAACCCGCACTGGAAACGATTCTGATTTACTGCCGGCAATGCGGACCAAGCTCTGACACCGGTTGTACAGGGACCGGACAGCTCTTACAAGCGAGTCCGGCACTCCATACTCCCGGAGTACCCCCCACAGGAGTCCCCGGGGAACACGGTCAAATGCCTTCTCCAAATCCACAAAACACATGTAGATTGGTTGGGCAAACTCCCATGCCCCCTCAAAGACCACAAAGAGGGTGTAGAGCTGGTCCACTGTTCCACGACCGGGACGGAAACCACACTGCTCCTCCTCAATCCGAGGATCGACTATCCGACGGACCCTCCTCTGCAGCACCCCTGAATAGACCTTACCGGGGAGGCTGAGGAGTGTGATCCCCCTGTAGTTGGAGCCCACCCTCCGGTCCCCCTTTTTGAAGAGGGGGACCACCACCCCAGTCTGCCAGTCCAGGTGGACTGTCCCCGATGTCCACGCGATGCTGCAGAGGCGTGTCAATCAAGACAGCCCTACAGCATCCAGAGCCTTAAGGAACTCCGGGCGGACCTCATCCACCCCCGGGGCCTTGCCACCAAGGAGATTTTTAACCACCTCAGCGACCTCAGCCCCAGAGATAAGCGAGCCAGCACCAGCTACCCCAGACTCTGCTTCCTCATCAGAAGACGTGTTGGTGGGATTGAGGAGGTCTTTGAAGTACTCCCCCCACCGCCTCACAACGTCTCGAGTTGAGGTCAGCAGCCCCCCATCCCCACTGTACACAGTGTTGACGGAGCACTGCTTTCCCCTCCCGAGCCGCCGGATGGTTGACCAGAATCTCCTCGAAGCCGTCCGGAAGTCATTCTCCGTGGCCTCTCCAAACCCCTCCCACGCCCGAGCTTTTGCCTTAGCGACTGCCGAAGATATAGAAGCAAAGTAAAGTAACCAGTAGGGGTTTGCAATATCGTATCGTTCACAACAATATCAATTAGGGCAGGGTGATATGGCCAAAGATACTTATCATGATATAAATTTGAAAATGTGCAATAATGATATAACTGATGATATAATTTACGCTAGACAAAATACTTCAAAACTGCACTTTATGGATGCACATTCAAAATAGGAACAATTTCTTCTCAACTGAACAGGCAGGCATAACCATGTATACGGTTAACAAAAGTAAAACAGAGTTGCTTTGCAACATAAAACTGCAGTGTGCAAAATAAAGAAGTTAAATAAGAAAATTGCAAAAACTCTTGAGTAAACATAAAAATAACATTTAGCTGAATAATGTTACTGTTTATGGAGGTAGAAATTATCTACATTTGTTCAAGTTTTAAGATTCTTTGTCAGAAATACTAACATGTTCACAGTTGTGGGCTTAAGGGATGACCTTTGACAAGTTACTGTGTTTCCACCTGTGCTGAACAACCTTTCAGATGCAGAGCTGGTAGCTGGAATGCATAGGTACTTTCTGGATAATCTGCTGATGTGGGGAAAGTTTACTGTGTCTTTTCCACCACATAAGTGGATCACAGTCACTGTCTACTGGTGGGTTATTCAGATAGCTGTTCAGCTCAGATAAAACCTTTCTGCAGTTACATCTGTCTTGGCACTAACTGCTCCCTTCAAAAAGCTTCCAGGCTCGTCTTTGGCTTTTTAGCAGCACCCCGACTCATCTAATCACCTGATGATGGAGGAGAGGTTTCTAAAACACCTGGAGCTGTGCTACCCTGGTCTGACACTAGATGCTCCAGTTCACTAAGAGCTTGGACTTTGCTGGCTTCACTCACCGGGATATTCTGTGTGAAAGCGTGGATCAAGGAGAGAAGCCATGTTACAAAGCCTCTCTGTGACACTGTCTTTGTAGCTTTTGTTCATGTAGTCAAGTATTGCTATTCTTTAGTGCTGGGCAACGATTAAAATTTTTAATTGCGATTAATCGCATGACATGCTGCGATTAATCGCATTGTTACACGCAAAATGTCTCTCTCCTTCAAAAAAGGCCTACAGCTATAAAAAGAAAATGCAGTAAGTTTTGGTTTACAAACACGACATCAGGGGTCTCCAACCTGCAACTCTGGAGCTGCAAGTGTCTCTCTCCTTTTATAAAGGTTTTATGCTTTTCTTTGTTTTAAAACCTTAAAAATGGAAATAAAAATGTGGTTCTTCAAAAATAACAAACATCCTATGGTGGCTCTTCATTAAAAATATATATTAAGTTTCCTTTTTGAAAAGTCTGGTAATATTTGCGTCTCTAAAGGAGTTTTATTTAGCTGGCTGAGGGAAAAATGTCTCTTTGGATTGGAAAGGCTGCAGACCCCTGAACTAAACACATAAACAGGTTTAGCAGCAGTTTTCTCTTTAAACAGCAACAGTTAAAAAATTTCTTCATATATAAAATCACATATTTATGAGAAAGGATGAAATGTTCAGGATTTACTACCTAAAAGGTAAAAAGTCAGCAGGATGGATTTAAAGCTGTGAAGCTGCTTCCTTCTAAACACAGAAGGAACAATATGTGATGAATATCAGCATCAGGTGAACAGACAGAAAGCAGGATGAGAATCTCACAGCTTCTAGATGGTGAGGAGAGAGAAATATTCACAATATGCACAATAACTTCCATCCATGCACCTTCACTGCTTCATTATCCAGATTTCTGGCCTTTAAATTCTCTAAACTTTAATTTTTAGTTTGACTGCACCTGCAGCCTCCGCTGCCCGGAGTTAAAGGGTTAACATCTCGTTTCCGGTAGCGTCATATGGCAAGCCGTTTGAGCATTTATTCCATATTCTTGATATCAAACATCAGTTTCCTTCACTAGCTTGCATTATGCACAAACTAGTTAACATGTGCTCATGTTTTATGGGCATTTTTAATAGACTAGTGGAACTCAAAATCTGACTAGTAACAGTTTTTTAACAACTAGTGACACTTTTGTGCAAGTAGTTTGAACAGAAGTTGTACAAGTGAGGCCACTTGCTATAATAGTCAAATAAAATGAATATCTTGTCAGCGTTTGAATGCACTAGTAGGACTTTGGACCAAACTAGTTGACTAGTATGTTTTACTAGTTAACTAGTGAACTGCACAATATCAGCATGTTAACTAGTCAACATATAGTCTTCTCCTCTAGTTAAGTAGTGGCCAACAATAATCTGCACTAAATTACCAGGCGAAGCCCAAATATTTAACTAATTATCTAGTAAAGATAAAAAAGCTTACTACTTAATTAGTAAATGCCAGTTTTGATCTTACTAGAGAACAAGTGTGACTAAAGAGGGATTACTAGTTAACTAGTGAAGCCAAAATACCCTCTAGCAATACTAGTAAGTGACATACCTTCTCAGCTTGTGAACACCTGACTGACGAAATCATCACTAGTGGACTAGTTAAAACGTAGCACTCCCTAGTTCACCTAGTTAATTATATGCAAATAAATAGGTGGGGCAAAGGCTTATTGAGGCCTCCCATTGGCTCCCCAATTCAAAATTTAAAATGCCTACAAATCATATCTCCAGGATTTCATTACAGCCCACCCAGTTCATTACCATTTGAGATACTAGCTAACATGTGGTCCAGTGAACTGCAAATAGCCACCTAGTGGCTGCAAGTTGCAGCTTACACGTAAACTTGTAAAGACAAAGTGCTAACTAGTTGACTAGTTGAAGTATATTTTGATGTTACATGTTCACTAGTGAGACTAAAGACCATGGACTAATTAACAAGTGTAAAAAAAAGGCTAACATGTAAAACAAATGACTTACTAGTAGCATATACATATCCACAAGTAACAAGAAATGAATAACTAGTTAAAGGACAGATCTAACATGTAAGAAAAATGACCAACATGTCATACCAAAGGCTTTACATGTTTGACAAATAGTCTGGCTGGTAGGAGACAACACTCTCCACTTGTTTACGTGTGCAAAACAGAATAGGTGTCACTAGCTTACTAGTCACTATTTTGGTAGCTAACTAGTTCACTAGTAAAATTGTAATTGTGTTACTTGTTAAAGAGTGAAAAAACAAAAGTGGAACTCAAACAATTTGTGCCTCACAAGCTAACAAGTAAATCTTTATGTCTTACTTGTTAACTTGTAAAATAAAAAGTAAACAAGTAAACCTTAGCTAGTCATCTAGTTGGCATTTTTGTCTTGATAAGTTGGCATGTAACCTCTTAAAACCTTATCATATTGCTAGATCAGTAAGAAAAGACCGTAGCTAGTGCAACTAGTAAGGATTTGGACCTATAGTTAACATGTAAAGAGAAATAAGCTGCCCCTAGTTAACTTGCATAATCTTAATGTCAGCAGGTTCACGTGTATATTGTATGTAAAGAGGCGGGAGAAGGATTCTGATTGGTCAGTGATCAAACTGTGTGCTTCAGAACCTTAAAGGGCCCTTTTCTAATAATGTGATATAATAAGAATAATAATATCATCATCATCATAATAATAATATCATCATCATCATGACCAGTTGTTGTTTGTGTGCACAGCGACAGTGTGTGAGGGAAACTATAATAAATTTACTTTTTAAATGGCTATGTATGTATTTGTGTGAAGGTTTGTTTTATTTTAATATGCAGACTCCTCCCACAGCTGCAGACTCCTCCCACTGCTGCAGACTCCTCCCACAGCCGCTTTAGTTTTATTCAGAACGAGTTGCAGACACCTGGACACACGTCGCTCCTTCTCCATCATTTTCTATGTAAACTTGCGTGAGGAAGTGAAAATCGCTGCCCTCCTCCAGTCAAGCGACAGGCGACAGTCGTGCATGTAAAATGTTGCGTTCGTGCACGCAGACGTGCACACGGGGGCTTGCGACGCAACACAAAAAAATAGAAAAATTTTCAATTTTTGTAAGTCGCGACTAAATAATCCACCAGCTCCCAGAGTCACAGAGAGACAAACGTTATAAACAAACAGAACTTTTTTCTCTATTAACACAGTGAACAATCCGGGATTTAAGAACCTCATCAACACTTTGGACAAACGGCATCACTGCCGTCTCACCACCATGTTAGTGGACTGTCTCTTTCTTCCCTGTATGACGAGTGTAGTGAGGGTGTGTGAAAGACGTGGTGACAGTCCGATGTTTCTCCACCGCTACGGACCTGTGGTAAAGCCGCACCAGAGCCGTATAGAAATGTCGCGCTACATTTTATTGACGTGGATTTCAACGTGAAAACGAAATGTCTCCAGACTATTTTTTTCCAGATCAGACCAAGCGGAACAAAGCTGCTGGTCTGAGACAAACAATAGCTATGGGGACCTGGTGGAAACAAACTAGTCGGCATTACCACAGTAAACACTTCAAATGTCCCCCCCCAAAACCTCTTATCTATAATCGTGTTAAATAATTGAGATCTCAATTTCAATCAAAATAATCGTGATGATCATTTTTCCCATAATCGAGCAGCCCTAGTGCATACAGTCCTTGTAAGTAAAATTGTACACATGAAGTAATGCTCTGTGTTCTTCTTGTGTTGAAAGGTTTACTTTGCAGTGCTTCTGTTGGGCAGAATTTCCCAAACAGCAGACGTCTCAGTTTTAGTCTTCAGGACGAAAATACTTTAGTTTTAGTCACATTTTAGTCATGACTAAGTTTGATAGTTTTAGTCCAGTTTTAGTCCAATGAAAAATGTATTAGTCTTTTAACAAATGAATTTAGGTCAATAATATGTATTAAAAAGTGGAATAAAGGTCGACAGGTTATAACAAGTAATTCATAAAACAAGTTAACCTTAAAGCTTTTACATAATAACCAGGTCCTTTACCAGACTGAAAGCTTTAGCCGAGACTTTCCCATCAACAGGGAAGAAATGCTGCCGCGTTTTACTTAAAATGCTGTTGGACAGAAACCTTTAATTTCTATATTTCAGCTTTTTTCATGAATTGATGCTTCATCATACAAACATGTCACACAAGAAAATAGCAGATCTATAAGTTTAACATACAGCAACACATTGTGTTTGGTTATTTTCATCAATAATTAGAAAATTAAAGGAAGGTTTGTAGTAGGGCTGCACAATTAATCGGATTTTGATCGTGATCACGATTTTGGTGGCCACAATTAAATGAACCTGATCGTCAACGATATTTACATTAAAAACGCAGCTCTGCTGCTTCTCTCATCACACACGTTCTCAACCTGCAGTCGGCCAACCACCAGGGGGCGAACGCGAGGTCAAAGCTTCATTAAGCTGCCTAAAGAACAAGAGCGCGCACCTTTTACAGTCGGCAGCTAGTTGTACTCAGTGTTGCTAGTGTTCACTCACCTCTAGCGACTTATTTTCAAAAAACGACTAGCGACTAGTCTAGCGACTTTTTCTAGTGATATTGGAGACTTTTGGAGACTGACGTGAAAGAGCGTATAGTTCACTCTTCAACGAGGAGGGGGGGCTCCGACCCTCCCCCGTCCAGAAGCACTCAGAAGAGGCTTGGTCCTCACGCAGCAGCTGGACTCAGAGCAGGAGACGATCTGTTTCATGACCAGGCTGAAAATGAAACGTACATAACTGCTGCTGGCTGGCCCCGCGCTGGCTTACCGTCAGATATTAATGTTTTTAACGAAGAGTGTTGACATTAACATTTGAAAAGTGTTGTGACGTGTTGCAGACTCCTAATAAAAAAAAAAATTACACTTATTAAAATTAAACTTAATAACAAAGAAAATATTGACTGAAGAAATAAATTTTTATTATTTCTTTACTGTTCTAAACATTTTTATGTTGTCTTTTCTTCAATGTTTGCCTTTCTCACAACATCCCTCCCACGCTACCATCCATTACTAGTGATGGATGTTCGGCTCTTTTCAGAGAACCGGTTCTTTTGGCTCCCAAACGACTCTTGATTTAGCATCTTTTGTAGCCCCATAATTTACATTAACTTCTCAAAAATGAATGGTAACTGTATTTATTGCATTATTTATCATCTATTCTAATTTAAAGTTTACTTTTTCACAAAAAAATTGTTGCAACATAGTTTGTTTATAATTGGTGCAATAAAAATACATGTTTTCCAAACACAGTGAATAATCGTGATTAATAATCGTGATTACAATATTGATCAAAATAATCGTGATTATTATTTTGGCCATAATCGTGCAGCCCTAGTTTGTAGACTTAGAAGGTTTCCAACCAACAGCAGATACTTTCTGATCTACTTCGGGTGATGCTTTGTACAGATAAAGTTCTAACTGTGGAATCAGTTACTCCAAAAAAGCAAAGAGCAACAACATCCTGACTTTGGTAACTGTGGCTTTATTTCTGAGAATTTTCTGAAGTGTAAAACTCCACCCTGAACACACACATGTCCACAATATGAGCAAAGGATGAGGAACACATGCTCAACGTGACCTGGTCTGCCAGTGAAATTATGATGGATTATAGTTAATATGTCCATGTATCGTTTCATCGCTTCCACCAAACCCCTTCAATTTAATGAAGACAAGACAGATTATTCTGTTTGGTAGCAAAGAGAAGAGGGTCAGCATGTTCAGAGAATATAAACCTAGCAGAGCTCTTAGATCCAAAGACTCTGGTCAACTAGTCCAGACCAGAGTCCAGACTAAACATGGAGAAGCAGCATTTAGCTGTTATGCTGCAAAGAAGTGGAACAAACTGCCAATGTCGACATTTTTAGATCCAGGTTAAAAATATTTCTTTTCTCATGCGCCCATGCATGAATTCTGAACAGTAACATTATAACTTAACGTTAACATTAGCAGCTAACATGAGGGCCTGCAGTTTTAGCGTTAGCAGCTAACATGAGAGCATACGGTTTTAGCGTAAGCTGGTAACGTGAGAGCCTGCGGTTTTAGTGTTCGCTGCTAACGTGAGCGCCTGCGGTTTTAGCGTTAGCTGCTAACGTGAGAGCCTGCGGTTTTAGCGTTAGCTGCTAACGTGGGAGCCTGCGGTTTTAGTGTTAGCTGCTAACGTGAGAGCCTGTGGTTTTAGTGTTCGCTGCTAACGTGAGAGCCTGCGGTTTTAGTGTTAGCTGCTAACGTGAGAGCCTGCGGTTTTAGCGTTAGCTGCTAACATGAGAGCCTGCGGGTTTAGCGTTAGCTGCTAACATGAGAGCCTGCTGTTTTAGCGCTAGCTGCTAACGTGAGAGCCTGCGGTTTTAGCGTTCGCTGCTAACGTGAGACCCTGCGGTTTTAGCGTTAGCTGCTAACGTGAGAGCCTGCGGTTTTAGCGTTAGCTGCTAATGTGAGCATCTGCGGTTTTACCGTTAGCTGCTAACGTGAGAGTCTGTGGTTTTAGCGTTAGCTGCTAACGTGAGAGCCTGCGGTTTTAGCGGTGGCAGCTAACGTGAGAGCCTGCGGTTTTAGCGTTCGCTGCTAACGTGGGAGCCTGCGGTTTTAGCGTTCGCTGCTAACGTGAGAGCCTGCGGTTTTAGCGTTAGCTGCTAACGTGAGAGCCTGCGGTTTTAGCGTTAGCTGCTAACGTGAGAGCCTGTGGTTTTAGCATTAGATACCCAGAAGCAGAAAACCACATTATAATATGTTTAAACTATCACATGGTAATAAATGGTAGATTAATGGATTTAATATTCTTAGTAGATTTTATTAACTTTAACACGTTATCTGAGACCTGAACTTTAAGAATATGTAGAGTGACTCCACAGAATGAAACAGTTTTATCAGGATAAAACTTTGTGTTAAATATGAGATGAACCACAAACCGCTAGTTGAAAGATGAAGAAGAGCAACAACAAAGTATGGCTGGACGATTAAACGCATTTTAATCTCAATTACGATCTGGGTTTTCAACGATCATAAAAATGAAATGATTATTTTCTCAGTTTCCTCTTTTGCTGTTTTCAGCTGTAAATCGAGCGGCGCTGGCATCGCAGCGCTCTGCTGCAGACTCCTCCCACCGCCCCAACCGCTTTGCTTTAATTCAACTCCAGTTGCAAACACCTCTCAAGTTACGGTCTGGACACACGTGTTGGTGGCGTGTCTCTCTCATGAGCATTTTCCTTCTTGGAGGGAATCTGGATCCAGTTTGATAAGATGTAGAGAAAAAGTGCAGCAGGTAGAATTGTGTGAATGAGTTTAATGCGGCTCTATGGAGCATCGTTGTGGAGCCGAGGTCGTTCTCCCTGATAGGAAATGTTTCCCCTGGACGAGAGAACATGCACTCGTTCAGTAGAGCTGGATCCTCCTGACTACGCTCTATTTCACCACGGAAACAGAAAAATAACAGCATGCAGGTCCCTTCACTTCTTGTTTGAGGCTTGTTGTTCCCTCACTGAGGTTTGCTTGAGTCTGGACCAACTCTTAAACTATTGGTTTCTAATGAGAGAGAAGAGCTGCTGAAACATTAAAACAATCATAGTGTCGCCTAAACTCTCATTTCCTCCAACATCAGCTTCATCATCATTTAACAAAGTTCTGATGCATGAACGTCGTGACATTGACGACACAGATCCTGGAAAGAAGTGACGTCCAATAACACGCTGGAGAAGTTTAGAAGCGAACTACCATCCAGATCACCTGGAAGGACTTTTACTCTCTTTGGCTCCGTTTACTTGATATGAAATATAACAGAATTTAATACGTTTAGTCCATGTTTCCATCGTAAACAAGAAGCTGTTTCTGGATGTTTCTGATCCAAAACGTGGCCTCCATGAAGGGAAAATAGGACGTGAACGTCTTTGCATTGACAGCAGAAAGTTCCATCCCATCATACAGTCGCTCATATCGTCTCTCTTTGAAGCCCAATCTCTGTTCAAACATCAGCTTTTTATTTCCACGCAGGCTGGATCATGTTTCATTACTCTAGTAAATATCATCCCTTTCTCCCTCCAAGAAAGCTGCTCTGACATCATTTCTGTCCCTTCTCCAGGTGATATTTAGCAGAAACGTCACGTCATCTTTTCTGACTCTTGTACATGTGCAGAGGTTTGGACTTTCTTTACTAAAGTGAAGCAGGGATGAGTTTCCATGTTGGAACATAAAAACATGCATGTTAGCTTCATCCATGTCTCTGAACTCTCCATTGGAGTGAGTGACAGCTTGTTTGTCTCTGTGTTGGTCCTGTGATGGACTGGTGACCTGTCCAGGGTGGAAACTGTCTCTCAGCTGGTAGCAGCAGGGATGGCCTCCACCCCCCCACCACCCTGTGTTGGACTAAGCAGGGACAGCAAATGAACGAATGGATGGAAGTGAAGCAGAGACACGTGCTGTGGTCGATGTTTATGGCTGATTTTTCTTTATAAAACCAGTTTCCTCTTTCTAGAAAGACCAGTGTGTTCAAACTGGAATTGTTTTATTTTACACACAGATCGTGTTTCATTTCTCTAGTAAATATGAGGACCTTTCTTCTTTATTTACTAAAGTTTTATGGGGAAACAGATTCTGGCTGAAGGACAAATACAGTCGACCAGAATCTGAATCCACAAACAAGTTTAGTAGAGAAAAATTAAATCTCCTCATATTTACTAGAATAACCACAGATGAGCTGACATGTGTGTAAACATGAGAAATAAATAAAAACACTGACGTTTGGACTGAAACTGTGTTTTATAGTTAGGGGAAACTATATCTGGTAAAAGGGAAAATACTACCAGAAAAATCTACTATTGAAATCCCGTGTAAAGACAGAAACCTGTAAATCTTTACTAGAATAATGAAACATGATCTGAAATATGAACAAAACTAAAGTTGATGTTAGAAAATACTCTGTGTGTTAAAGAAAAGGACTAAACTTTTAGTCTAATATAGAAAAAGCTTATTTATTAGAAAAAGAGGTTTTGACTAAAGTAAAAAAGTAAATAAAAAGTTACGTAGAGCTAATTTAAAATGGTGGAGTTGAACTAAAACTATTAAATAACGTGTAGAGTTCTGCTTTCTACATGTTTCATATCAAGTAAACTAACTGAGATTAACAATCATTACAGGTCATCTTGACAGTCGTGTGGTTGTGAACTTCTTCCAGCAGGTTACTGGACTGTTACAGTAAGATTGTCTCAGTGTTTCAGGAGGATACGAGGAACTAAAAACCTCACTGAGGGAACAACATTCAAACAAGGACTGAAGTCACCTACATGTTATTTTTCTGCTGTGGATCCAACTGAATGATTCATGTTCCTTCGTCCAGGAGAAACATTTCCTATCAGGAGTAACTACCATGACTCAGCAATACTGCTGGATGGAGACATTGTCCAGCAGCATTTAAAGCGGGAACTGCTCCATAATGACGTCAACAACTCTCGGACGCTCGGAATTATTAGACAACGTGAACGCAGTATGGCAAGCCAAAGTGGTCAAAATTCGCCACTTTATTGGCGCGTTTGTAATAAAAACGGCGTCAAATACGCCGTTTTGTGGTAAAAAAAAACGGTGTTAAAAGCGTCGTTTTATGTGGCAAAAACGGCGTAAAATTTGCCGTTTCTTAAAAGCTTCGGTAAACGCCGACAAATACGATGTTTTTGGTGGTCGTTAAACGCCGCTTTTTGCGGCGTTCAGGGAACAAGCGTAAAAAGCGCCGTTTTGTTGTATTATAATTATTCCAGCCCCTTTTTTGTACAGCCAGTAAAACTGAACCGTGATCATCCAATCAGTAAAGAATAAGAGCAGACCCTCCAGTTCATCACTGGTCTCTGCTGAAGGATTGTCTGCATTGTTCCAGTAACCATGTGGTCTGCTGGTGTGTTTACATCTCCAGCCATATGCCAGGATACAGATTCAGATATAGATTAAATTTGTTTTATATTTTCTAAAGAAATAAAAGAAAGAAAGAATTCTTTCTTCACAGATGTCGACATACATACATTATTGTCTGAAACCACACTGAGCACCAACCTATGCATTACAATGAGACACACTAAATTAATAGTATCTATATTTAATAATATAGATAATAAAGTATATATACTACTATATTTACTATAGTATATTGTACTTATAGAAGAACAGCATAATAAAAGATAAGAAAAAACCTTATTAATCCCACAACAGGTAAATTTGTGTGTTACTATAAATCAACTACAGAAAAAAAGAGGGAGAAAAGCAGATAAAAAAAATACAAATATTAAATACAAATGCAAAAGAATGAAAACTATATACCACAGTAACTGGTGTTCTATGTACAAGCATCTATGTATATCCATACATACACCACCTGCTGGTGGTGGTGGTGTTAACAGTCCAGGGCGGATACTAAACTGTCCAGAGAAAATGACTGTTCCTGCCTTTCATTCCACTTTGAACAGGGACACACAGGGCAGTCATGGTCGGAAATGTTGTGTGATCTTATAACTTTCTTGGTGACAGTGAGTCATGAACAGCAACAATTTTTGTGAAATGTAAATAGTTTATATGTGTTTAGACTTCTTTTTCAAAATGATAAATGTTTGTAACCCTGTTTATATTGTAAACAGTTCATTAAACTTTATCATGTCATACATTATTTTTATCTTTATGTTTTGTTTTGTTTTTTTTTTTACTAATCACCATGGACACCATGTTGAAAACTGGACATGGAGTCAGTGACAAGTCTCCAGACTCATTGACAATTCACAGAATTTGAAGGACCCTCCGAATCCACCCTTCGAATCCGCACTTCGTTTGGCCTCAAACGAAGGATGCTGGTGATGCATCCTTCGCGGCCTCTTTTCTCCCACAATTCGTTGCGCACAGGACGGTGGCGAATCAGCAACCTCAGAAGAGTCGTATTAAGTTTAAATAAAGTTTTATTTAAAAAAAGTACGTTTTTTTAACTACACCTTAGTATATACGTTACAAAATCAAGTACATTTAAAGCATGTTTGTTAAATGGTGACATTAAAATTCGGTAATATTTGATATTCAATGACTTTTAAGGGGTTAATGAAGTGTGTACCGGCTGGAAAACAACAGAGCCTCAAACCGTTTTTTTTTTAATTTTTATTTTTTTTACTGTCGTGTTGCCGCTCCATGTTCAGTGTCTACTGACGTTTCCTACAAGTAATTTCTGAAGTTTAAGTGATTAAACGTCCTGTGTTGTTGCTATGGGAAATTCTTGTAGACTAGGTAGGCTGTCCCATTTCACCAACGTTAAGCAGACTTCGAAGTGTGTAGACTACGGAGGACACTCTGTAGCCTACGTAGTCTGCGCACTTCGAAGTGTGCAGACCCTGAATTGGGACACAGCCAATGAGTTTTTCGGCCACTATAAGGCAGGAGCAGCAGTGACGACATCACACCGGGTCCAGCCACCCAGCCTGCACCCTGCTCATGTGAGATGTACCTTCCAGAACATCTGCATGCAGAAGGCAGCTGGCCTAGATGAGTCCCAGGATGGTTCCTAGGGACTGTGTTTCAGTTAGCTGAGGATATTTACTGGTATCTTGTACTGTTCTCACCTGTCTGAAGACCTGTCATTCTGGCATCCCTAAATGATTCCAGTTCAGAGGCTTTAAACATCACAAAATGTTTCATGAGACTGATGCAAAAAAAGACTAACAAAAAATCTTTATTGATCCCACAGTAGGGAAAACAACCTGTTAAAGCAGGTCACATGACAGTACAATGTGCAAAGAACATGAGGAAGAGTAAAGTCTGATCAAGGTGGCTTTCCAACCATCCTGGATCCTCATCGGTCTGCAGACAGGACAGGATGAGACCATATCAGCACACTGCACTGCAAGATGTCCAAGCTAGTTACAACAAAACATCTGCCTGTGGATAAAGGTCTTCTTCACCAAATAGGCCACAGTCAGTCTGTCAGGATGGGGCCCTTTCATTGCTCCACCCTGACCCTGACCACAGGAACCCTACAGGGTTGTGTGCTGAGCTACTTCCTTTCCTGGCTGTACACACATGACTGTACTCCGTCACGTTACACCAGTTCCATCCACAAATGATGTGACAACAATGTGGTTGATCTGTAAGAGCGATGAGTCTGACTACAGGGAGGAAGGACGAGGGCTGACAGTGTCATGCAAAGAAAATAACATGACACACTATGTAAAAAAATCAAACAAAATAGAAACAAGTCATTATTTCCTTTAATAAAAAGAATAAAACAACACTGTATATCAACAGTGAGAATCTGGAGACGGTAATAAGCTTTAAAATCCTGAGCAGCCACATCACAGAGGACCTTCATGTTCTGTCAATACCAACATGCTGGAGGAAAAGCATGAAGAATGGAAGATAAATTTTACTAAATCCAGTTGCTAAATGATACAGATCCACTAAGAAGAGGCACCACACAATTTCTATACAGCTTTTGCTCCAGAGACATAAGCATCAAAAACTACCTTCAAGTCAACAGCATGTGTCATGTGCTACATCTTAATATGTTGTTCTTTAGGCTCTATGTGCTATAGTTCCTTTAGTCATTTATACTACACGTATAATAAATAGATTCGTGTAAACACAAACTATTTACATTTCACAATAATTATTCACACATATGAACATACAGTACATGTATGTGTATGGCTAGATATTTGTATATGTGTGTATATATGTATGTCCAAACATAAACCCTTCCTCCATAATGTGTGTGCTGTGTGTGCGTGTACATAGAACACCAGTTACTGTGGTATATAGTTTTCATTCTATTGCATTTGTATTTAATATTTGTATTTTTTTTTATCTGCTTTTCTCCCTCTTTTTTTCTGTAGTTGATTTATAGTAACACACAAATTTACCTGTTGTGGGATTAATAAGGTTTTTTCTTATCTTTTATTATGCTGTTCTTCTATAAGTACAATATACTATAGTAAATATAGTAGTATATATACTTTATTATCTATATTATTAAATATAGATGCTATTAATTTAGTGTGTCTCATTGTAATGCATAGGTTGGTGCTCAGTGTGGTTTCAGACAATAATGTATGTATGTCGACATCTGTGAAGAAAGAATTCTTTCTTTCTTTTATTTCTTTAGAAAATATAAAACAAATTTAATCTATATCTGAATCTGTATCCTGGCATATGGCTGGAGATGTAAACACACCAGCAGACCACATGGTTACTGGAACAATGCAGACAATCCTTCAGCAGAGACCAGTGATGAACTGGAGGGTCTGTTCTTATTCTTTACTGATTGGATGATCACGGTTCAGTTTTACTGGCTGTACAAAAAAGGGGCTGGGACAATTATAATACAACAAAACGGCGCTTTTTACGCGCGTTCATTGAACGCCGGAAAAAGCGGCCGCAAAAAACATCGTATTTTTCGGCGTTTACCGAAGCTTTAAGAAACGGCGAATTTTACGACGTTTTTGCCACATAAAACGACGCTTTTAACACCGTTTTAACCACAAAACGGCGTATTTGACGCCGTTTTTATTACAAACGCGCCAATAAAGTGGCGAATTTTGACCACTTTGGCTTGCCATAACGCACGTTTTGTGTAGAAGTAACGTGATATTTTATCTCCGTTCCTCTGTACTGCAGACGTAGCTCCTACGTTGGGTTCTGTCTGAGAGGAAACGCGGATACTTTACGGTTTTTAAAAAGGAAAACCATGAAAACACAAACTTTTACTACTTTTCTTTTTCACCTCTGACAGAAAACCAGAACAAGCGGATGAGACACGGAGCCTCGAGACTCGTCCTCGTGTCTTTAGTGTCCTCAACACTGACCTGCCGACCGGTGGTATCAGAGGATGATCCCGCTTTGTTCCTCCTCGTGGGGTTCTGGTCCTGGTTCTGCTCCTCCATTCTGGTTCTTTTCTGAAGACTCCAGCAGCTCTCCGCTCCGTCTGTAGCCGCCAAAATAAAACAAACCGTCGAACTGGATTCCGTGGCGCATGCGCAGCTGTTACGCCACTATGCTGCATTCAAGTACACACGAAACATGAGCATTCAATTCAAAATCCCATCAAATTCGAGGGAAAACTCAAGATATAAAAATTTAAGACATGTCGGCATTACTGAAGCAAGACGAGAGACACAGAACATACGTAACATATTTATTTATAATATCAACAATGATTAAACAGAGGATGTGTTTATCATGTGTGATTCCTACTAGTGACTCTGAAATCCCGTGTTCTCGTTGCTCCGTGAATGCAGCAGCATGGCTCGTTTGTTCTCCAGCTGCCGCTGATCGTGGAGCTTCTGATGTTGGGAGAAGTTTGCCTTCAGGGTTTTCTGTTGAAAGTCTTTCTGACAGAAAGTTAGAGGCTTCAGAAAGTTTTTAAGAAGTCGCGACTGTTGTTTTTCATAGTTTGAAATCTTTCAGATGACTCTCTTTGTGTCTTCATCATCATCTTCATCAGAGGAGCAGCTGAAGAGCTGCTGCAGTTTCAAATCTGCATTTTCTCCACACATTTAGTTTCTTCATTAACCAGAATGATTCAGGAACTCCTCACAGTGATTCCAGAAGGTCTCATCAGACACTAATGACTGTATTGATTATTGATTAGTTTTAGTTGATTTTAATAAAGTGAGTTGAACGTCTGCAGTGGCGGCCATCTTGCCACAGTCAGCTGTCTCACTGATCACATTGTTTTAATGGTGCATGCACTTTATAAACAACCATAACTTGTTTAATGCATAATTAAGAATAATTATAACCAAAGATTCTAGATTCAGAGCTACAACCATGAACTTTCATATGTAAATAAACACATGTAAAATAAACACATGCAATGAATACACACACACACACACACACACACACACACACACACAGGTTCATGTTAAATCAATATTTAGGCTACTAACTAATATATATATACTGGGTTGCAGCTTAAGCAGACTGCAGTTTGCTAAGAGTAGTTAATTTTAGACTCCATGTAGAGACGGGCTGATGTAAGACACACTCAGGTTCTTACCAGGTTCTCTGTCTTAGAGACTGGACTTCAACACAAACACCATCTATGTAAACATGTGTGTTTCCACAGGATTGGTCAACTCAGAACTTAAGGAATGTCTTTGTTTGAAAGGTAGATAAGGCGCCTCACACATGTGGTTTTGGGATTCTCAAGATTGGCCAGAGACCTCACAGACTCTGCAGATCTGTTTAAGATCACTTCTTGTAATAAAATCATTCTTTTTATACATCAAGATGGCGTCCAGAGCTCTTCTTCTTACCTGAAACTATTTTTCCACATCACCTGCTTCCACCAAACAAACAACACCCCTGCATGGGATGTACCACCGACAGACAGCCGACGTGGTGGAACAAGTCCAACCAACGGCTAGAGAGGGCTGGACTGAAGGACAGCACAGAGGCACTAATCATGGCAGCACAGGAGCAAGACTTGAGTACCAGGACAATCGAGACCCAGATCTACCACACCAGGCAGGACCCCAGGTAAATATCAGGACAAAGAAACACGAGGAACTGGAGAAATACCAAGAACCCAAGATAGAGCTGGAGAAAGCCTGGAAGGTGAAGGCACCAGTAGTAACAGTGGTCATGGGATCACTGGAGGCCGTGTCCTCCACACTGGAGAAGAAGCTCCACCAGAAGCCTGGAGAACCATCAGACATCTCCATCCAGAAGAGCAGCTAAGAGCTAAGATACTGGTAGGACCCTCAAGCTCCCAGGACTCTGGTAGAGGACCCGAGCTGGAGATGAAACACCACCCAGCCTACCCAGGAGAGATGGGAGGTTGGGTGGAGGAAAAGTTTATTTAAATATTATTATTTTATATGAATATATTCACTAGATTATTCCTCATCAGAGAAAAACAAGATTTCATTTAGTTTAATGTCACAATGTGGTTCTTTCTTACCAGTAATTTACATCCTTTCATCATAATCACCACAATAATCATTTCACACTCACTGTTTAATGTTCACTGTCATTAAGAACAACGACAAACATGTTTTTCAATAAACACTGTTAAACAATAATTAAACTATACCAAACTAGACCAATATTTACAATAAACACTCAAACAATCAGAACTATTTACAATTATTGACGAGCAAGTTCCCTAAATTCTGTTTAGGATCTTTCTCCTCCACATGCTGGTATCCAGCCACATTCTGCTCATCAACAGCCTGCCAATGTTATGAAGCAGAAAACAGAAAATTACTGTTTAAAACCTTTAGTTTCAATAACATGCGTGAACATACAGTATGTAGAAAACAGCAGCAAATAACTGTTACTGACACAGTTTCATGTGAGGAATCTCCAGCCTCAGATATGCCAGAGGCCAGCGTGGAGGAGGTGCTGGGAGCAGGTTGAACCTCCATATCCAGCACTGTGGCTCGTCTGTGAGGTCAGAAAAGCCCTCATCTTCCTCATCAAGCACCACATCGTGCTCCTCAACCAACCGGGCGGTCTCCTCTGAGTCAGGGTTCATGTCCTGCAGCTCCTGACCAGTCTGCTGGAACAGATACTGAACTCCTACGAGTTCGCCTGAGACAAGACCGAATAAATAAACACCATGCAGACTGGAATGAGTAAAAACCAGTCGGCTGGAAGAATCATGAAATACATACACAGTAACAAAAGGCTAAATGTTGTTTTCACTAAGCAACACAGTTTCACAGGTAAACAGTAAAACACAAGAGTTTTCAGAGAGATGCAGCCTCATGCTTTTCCTTTGTCCTGGTAACACGGATGTAATTCTGACCTGTGTAACATGAGGACGGACAGAACTCTGGCGCCACCTTTCTGCCAAACAGCTTCTTGTAGGTTTGGTTGACAGAATGCAGCAAATCACCGGAGTAGCAGCACAAAGGAGACTTCTCAGTTGCCATGGCAGCAACACCTGGTCCTGGTTCCACCTGTGTAGCCCTTCCAACAGGTAAACCTGAACATTCAGGCTGTTGGCACTGCTCCCTAGAAGTACATTGAAACGTAACATGAAATATCAAACTGAAACATTATTGGCGTACACAACACATGAACCACATCACACACACACCCACACGTCAACAATAACACACACGTTCTGGTTTCAGTTCTCTCAACACAAACCTGCTATGAAGCGGTTTAGCTGCAGATGAAAAGACTCCAAGGAAGTTGAGCCTCTGGTTCACCTAAACACCGGCAGACACACACCTCCCTTGGTCAGCTCCCAGTTTTAGTGCAGAGAGCAACACCTGGTGGATCTTGGATGCTCTTCACATGCTTCTTCTGGACCCGCCAGATGTGCTCCATCCTCTCCCGATCAAACGGAGGAACACCAAGGGAGTTTGGGGGTCTAGAGCCTGAACAAAGTTTTATCATCGGATGTTTAAATCTGTAGGAAAAGACTTTAATGCTGGACAGACAATGAAGTGTAGAACTACAGATGCTCTGGCTGAAAAGGTCATCACTCACTGAGATGCAGTGCTGACCGGAGAACCAGTAATCTCCACCTTCCATGACTTGTTTCTGTAAAACAGAGTCTAAGTAACTTGTATTAACAACCCACTTTTAAACAGCTGACGTGTGATTGCAGTTTACCTGAGACACTTTCCTGGCCATGGCGACATTCGGCTCTGCAGCTGCAACATGTGAACCACCAAGTCTTGGTTTGGTAAACTGAAAGGTAAGAACTGTGTAATGAGAGGCCGTTTACTGAACTAAATATATTTATCTGTAGCCAAGAGAACTAATATTAAACATCTGTCATTGTGAAACGGAGCTTATTATGTTTTAAACTGTTTACCTGTTCACATTCGTTCTGCTTGTAAAGCTGGTATTGTGATAACTGTGTGGGGTATTTTAGTGACGCTGGCCCTTTAAGAGCAGCTCCAGACTAGAGCACGCAGGCTCGTAGGTTTCCGTCACACCGCGTGCTGCCAGCAGGAGTACTGGAGTAGTGATGTACGATGCCACTCGCTTTCTTTCTGATCCGATACCAAGTAAAATACAAGCCAGTATCAGCGATACCGATCTGATACCGGTCTGATACCGGTCTGATACCGGTCTGATACCGGTCTGATACCAGTCTGATACCAGTCTGATACCGATCTGATACCGGTCTGATACCGATCTGATACCGGTCTGATACTTTGTCCAGAAACTTCATGTGTTTGGAAAATCACTTTGAAAGCAGCTCCGCTGAGGAGAAAGGAAGTGGTGGTAACATTTTCATAGAATACTTAGTCAATCAAACTTAAATTACCAGTAAAATTGATAAATAAATACCACAATAACTGCATGTTTGTCAACACCTACATATTAAAATATTTAGTTTAGTCAGGCTGGGAGGCGGCGCAGACAGGAAACAGCTCTCTGGAGGGCAGCCAGGAGGCCGCGACCACAGGAGCTGGATAGTCCAGCAGGATCCACCCAAAGACAGGCCCTGGAGTTAAAGGTGGAGGAGAGTGTCCCCCTCTTGTTGCAGGAACCAGAGGCGAAGAAGGAGCCTTCCTTCTGCTGCTACACCTGTACAGAAACACAACAAAGAAGTTCTTACAGCTTTTACAAGTAAACTAAGCTGACAATCATCAGGAGCTCCTAAAAAAATAACCCAGACAGCAACAAGATGTATCACATCAACAACCAAAGTACCAAAGACACACACATAAATAATAATAAAATAATCCTAAACAAAAGTATTTCTTAGTGTATAAACACACTGGACAACTCAGTGACTGTCAGCATGAAGAGGATGAGGAATGAGGAGCGATCAGAGATGAGTGTGATCCTGCAAACGCGATCACGTCTCCACGGAGACTAGAGGCAAACTAGGGCGGCCTAGAGATCGGGGTGATCGTTGGTAATCCTGGAGCAGGAACCCAAGCCACCCCACCACAAAGACTACCCTGGACCCACCCCAAGGGCGGCAGAGCAAAGCCCCAGCCAGAGCCCCCCGGGGTCACAGGGTCCAGGTCCCGGTGGGCCAAGATCGGCAGCTGCCGACCCCGCCAGACACCAGCCATCCAGGGTGGCCAGAATGAAGGGCCCAGGGCTTCAAAACCCCAGAGGCAGCACCTCCTCCACCCAACCTGTTACCCCCATCTATCCACCCTGTAACCCCATCGGGGTCACCCCTCACTCAGCTGTCCTGTTTGTGGGCAGAGGGCTTCCACCTGAAGACCATGGGTGGTTATCAGAAGCCTTGTTTAAGATCGGGGGTAAAGGGAAAACTGGAGCTCCAGGACAACCTGAAGCTGTGGTACTACCCACCTCAGCCGAGTCTCTACCACCAGGAGCCTTCACCAGACCATCTTTTCACCCATCCACTACTCGTCTGGATGCTCTATAAGCTGTGGAAGGTTAAGGTGGTCTGCCCCAATCCTTCTTGTGGTGGCATCAGCTGGTAAAACTCAGTTAAGGAACTCCTTAAATCATCTGAACTTATCTGAAGTTATCTGAGATGATGACTAAGAAAAGAGAGACTGCAATGAAATCTGCACGTTAATCTGAGGTACGAGTAGGAGACCTGCAGTAAAACTCACTGGTAAGACCCCCCAAAGAGAACAAATCCCTCCTATATGATGCATGTAAGGGTGGAGCCCCCCCATTATGAAAAATGAATTTCAGGCCCTGAAATTAACGGACTCTGGCAGAGACTGAATGAAGAGGACCAGCAGCGGGTTGTTTATGCAGCTGCATCAAGAGACTTTTAAGTGGACGCGTCCGAGTTTCATTTCATTTCAGGATTCATTTAAATTTGTGAGACTTTTTCTTCAGATAAAATCTTTCATGATGACAGGCTTTAATATTTAAGACAATTTAATAATATTTAACATAAAGCTGGTCAAAATCTCATAAATAACATCACATCATAATGATATTTATAAACAAAAATAACATTTTTTACATTTGTTATGCGATTAAAATGTGATTAATTGAGATGAATTAATTACATACATGTGTATATAATATACAAAGTTTCCATCACTCTGACTTTAGGTTGTGTTATTGTGGTTGTTCTGAATAAAACAAAGTACTACATCAAAAACTGATCTCAGCTGCAGGAATTGAGGCCGTGTTGTTCAAATAAGAAAACTTTATCGTTACAATTAATTTTCTAATAAATGTTACAAAGAGACTGAAACTAACTCAGCAGTTAGTGATAATCTACCCTGATCCATCATCCACTCAGGTCAATAATCCACTGTCACAATGGTCCAAAATAATCAATAACAGGCCCAATATTTATTAGTTATTTAATAAATAACTGCTGTTTAGAAAGCATCACACACTTCTACTCACAGGCCTATAAAAGCCACAGTAAACTTAATAAATGAATCATCAGTAATCCTAAAGTAATCTAAGTGTCAGTCAGTCCATTCACGTATGAAATGTTCATTTTAATTTAACCAACTTTAATAAATGAAACACTAAAACTGATTCATGAGTTAAACTCCTAGCTAGCTAACTATGGCGCAGGAGGGGGGCCAAAATTAAGACTATCGCGCACCCAGCGGAGGCTATATCCTTGTAGCAGGAGGCTACATCCAATCCGAAGCCACCTACTGATCTGCTTACTGATAGGCCCGCACTAGTGACTGAGCGGCCGGAGCTGACAAATGAGAAGGCGACTACTCACTTTACTTAGGCGGTAATTTTTGTGTCGAGCTCGGCAACTCATTGGATAATCTGTTGTCCGCGATGTGCGTTAGCATTGGAGAGGCTAACGACTAGCATGCCTAGGCTGGTCATCCACTGGATTGTATACTCCCTTTGCTATCCATTAGCACGGATATGCTGGCGTTAGCATTGGAGAAGCTAACGACTAGCATGCCTAGGCTGGTCATCCACTGGATTGTATACTCCCTTTGCTATCCATTAGCACGGATATGCTGGCGTTAGCATTGGAGAGGCTAACGACTAGCATGCCTAGGCTGGTCATCCACTGGATTGGACACATCCTCAAGCGATTGTGCAGTAGATACTAATAAAATAATTACGATCACCGACTTTTCAAGCCCCTTCAACAGAAGGCATGTGTGACTACCTGGTAAAAGAAAACAAATAAATAAATTTTAAAAAGTGTCTTTCTTTAGCTTTAGTGTTTATTGTACTTTAGCAGAAAAGCCAGAGCTAAGTGGGGGGGCGGGGGGCTTTCAGTTTCAGGCAGGGTAGTTGAATAATATTTATTTGCAGCTCTACATTTTATTTAAGACTTCAGTAATAATAAGGGTGATGTCCACATATTTAGTTAACATACACTACAGGTTTATTTGCTGATTTTCTCATTTCCCTTTGGGGATCAATAAAGTACTTCCATTCAACATACTCCTTCTCCTAAACACTGCTGCTGTTAGTGAGGGTTAAGGATGTGAATATTTGTGCCAAGTGATAACATCATAGAAAAATGCAATATGGAGCAAGACTCGTTATACACTTTGTAAGCTGGACAAAGAGTATAAATAAGCTGCATTTTAACTGTGACTAGGTGTCGCTGTACAACACAGTGAGTCTGTTAAAAACTTCTCCGCCCCCAACAGCCGCAGTTTGTAGATGTTTTACCTAATTTACGGTACTGGAGTAATAATAAGAAACCTTTACTAGTCTCTCAGTGGGGTAATTACTTTGCTGCAGCAGGCAGAAGCACACAGGTGATTTTAAGAGAGACCACACACACACACACACACACACACATAAAACGTGCAGAATCTGGTCTGACAGGGTGAGTATGTACAGTAGATAAATATGTACATAAACATGTATATAAATGTGTAAACATTTTCCATGTGGTCATTGTAAAATCTGACAGCAGCAGGGAGGAAAGGCCTGTGGTATCTCTCATTTGCACAGCGAGCATGGATCAGTCTGTCACTGAAGCTGGACAGTCAGTCAGTGGAGGTCAGTTTTGACAGGACCCTTTGTCACCTACGTCCTCCACTGAGTCCCGAGAACAGCCCTGGACAGAGCTGGACTTCCTGAGGACTTGATCACCACCTTATTTATAACTGACTTTTATCTGAAGAACTCAGAACTAAAAATTATTTACCACAAATAACATTCCACTATAAAGAAGACCCAAGACACTGTGACAGGACAAGGACTCCACTACATGTCCTGCTCTACATTTTCCATTGAGCCTTCCGCAGTGGGCTTGGCACAGCTCGGTAAAGACTGGTCACTGCAGGTAACAGCTTCCATCCGGTCAAAACCACCAACTATTAAAAGTATTATGACACTGCATTTCATTTCAAAGTATATTAATCTAAAATTTAATCATTTGTGACTACCTACCCCTATAACACATAACATTCAGATTATTTTAGAAATTCACCCATTCAGCAATATGCAGTCTTCACTAAGGGCTGGTTGTGTAAACCAAAAGGCATGAAAACAGCAATATACATGCAGTGCCACAACTATACACAAGATTGAAAGACACCAAAGACAATCTGTAAAAAGAATTTTATTTAAGGAATACATTAACTCTGCTCTGCATTAGTAACAAAAAAGTGCTTAAGTAGTGGGCAGGAGATACCTTCTCTACTGGAGCCAAACAGTTAACTTACAGCAGGCTATGCATCTTCAGAATTTGGGATATATTCTGTAAATTGTGGAGAGATACAGCTGGAGCTGTGCACATTTACTTCTGTTTAGCTTTACAGCTCATCTTTGTCCTCAGCGTCACATAAAGAAAGCAAGGAGTGAGGCTGGGCTTCAGACCAAATTATGGAAAAAGCTACATCTTTCCATCTAGTTAGACGCAGAACCAGGGCAAAGACAGGCTCACAGAAATAGGATTATCTAAAACCCAGCTAGTCTTAGTGCTTCCATGTACATGTCTGCCCCAAAAGAAGAGCTGACTGCCAAGGGGTTTATACTGTCCATTAATATTCTGTTAACATAATGTGCTTGTGGGACTTGGTGTTCTGGTACAGCAGTGGGATCAGAGGCAGGTAAAGATCGCTCCGACTCAACCTCCCATTCACCAAGGCTCACCTGTGTGGACAAACAGTACATGTATCATCCACAGAATCACAACAAAAGAGCACATTTAACATGTAAAGGCAAAGTATCACTAGCTAAAACCTATAGAAATAACAAGTTGATCATACTGGTTGAGATGGTTCCACTTCACTTGTCAACTGCCCAGAGATCCACAGCTGGTCAGGAGAACGGTTTCCAGCAGAGGAAATGCGGTGTCTGTCCCAAGTGCTCCTGAAGACATTGAGGTGGGCATTGATTCTGGGCATCATTACATAGTGCAGGCACAACAGGTGGATGTTGTTGTCAGGATCCAGGGCACTTGTAGTTTCTAGGTACTGAAAGACTGCATGATAGTTGCATGCTACTGACTGCCACAGATCACGCCAAAGCCTTTCTATCCGCTGATTATGAACACTCCGGCCTGTGATGAAACATCTGCTCTCTAAAAATAAAAGAAATGTTATTTAAAAACAAAACACACACAGCCTCTTATACATCAGCTAATTTATTGCTTCACAAGATTTTCATGATCTGGGTAATCCTGAAAATAGCTAGAAAAAAGACAGTTTAATTTATCTTGATAATCGGGGTTTGACGCTCCATCTGTATCAGTCTGTAATGGCTGACATATAATGGCAGATAAAAGATTGTGAAGCTCTCTTGGATTTATATAGGACTTCATGGACATGCAGTGATTACATCAGGTTTAATTTCAGCGGTAAACCTAAAAACAAACTTTTATAAAATATTAAATACTGTTGAACTTGACAGCTTTTTTGACTTAAAAAAACAATTTTTGTCAAACTAAAAACTAAAACAACCTACTAAGATTTTCTCACTTGCCCTTTTAGGAATGCATCTTGGGTGTTTTACTTATATCTTAAAACAGGCAAAGCACTACAAATAGGCTCTCAAAGTTTTTAAAATCAAGAAAGTGATGGCAACATTGCTGAAATATCTTCAGCTATCACACTGTTTGTTATTCCAAGATAATGGATGCAAATAATCTACCAAATGCAGCTTTGCAGACTTCCCAACAAAATTATGTATTTATCATAACATTGTTTGCTAGTTAATTACTAAGTCAAGAATTCAGTGACTGAAGTTCTGTGGGGAACAGTAAGTGTAATATAGATACCTGGTCCACGGAGCGGATGTTCAAGCATAAATCTGGCCACTGTGACATTTTCACCACCCTTGTCACTGCGGACACAGTGTGGCAAACCAAACTGCTGGACAGCTCCCATAAAGGCCTGGTGAACTGTTGAAGCCTTGTTGTTGTTAGAAGCATGGAGGTACATTATCTTTCTGCTGTAACCATCTATGCACCCATGAATAACAATTCTCCACCTGGAACAAACCCCAAAAACAAGTAGAACCAATACTAATAAAAAAAAAAAAAAAAAAAAAAAAAAAAAAAAAAGAGAACACTATCACTTAGGTATGGATAATTTAGAATACACTACCGCTCAAACATTTGCAAACACTTTTCCATTGGATTTAATGGAAAAGTGATCGCAAATGTTTGAGCGGTAGTGTAGGTCAAATGTTTTAGAAAGTTAATTACCGAATAAGTTTGTGATACCCATCCATGTGCCACAATGACAGCGGGGCAGGGACAGAATATGACCGCCGCTGAATAGGGTTCAAGCACAGACCACGAAGGAGGTTCCCAAAGGGGTCAACAGCTTGCATGGTCTCTCGCAGCCTAGATTCAGAGACTCTTAAGAAAAAAAAAACACCACAATTATTCAGAATGTAACACAGATGTACTTGTAACCAGAAAAATACTGCATTTTCTGAAAAAGAGGAAGGCAGTCATGAATTACATTTTAACATATTTAGCACAGTTTTACAATAAATGCCACTAGTCCACAAAATATTAAATTCTCGTGAGTAGAAGGCATGCATTGATGATGTCACAACTAATAGATTTTAATTGACTTGCTCAGTCGAATTTAAAAAATCTCTTAAAATGCCCATCCATACACTGTAGTCACCATATTTTACAATGTTTGCGTCAACTGAATCCAAGAATCTCAGCTTTCCAAATACATGCCAAATATTCAACAACCTAAACCACTTACAGTTTACACTTACAAACAGAGGTAATTTATGGGTGGTAGGGTAGACAGCACATCACAGGACTTACCACTGACTCCCAGAGAGAATTTGGAAACACGCATGCAAATGATTTTTTTTATTTATGCAGTTGAAAGCAAGCATACTAGAACTCGTGCACAGGCAGAACATGCCAACTCCACACAGAAAGACTCTCACTAAAGTTTAAACCAGGACCCTTCTAGCTGTAAAATGATATCACTAACATCCACACCACTGTACAGACCATATTGAAACCAAATAAATGAAAATGTGTAACGTCAAGAAATTTAAATTTAATTACGTTGCTTAGTTCACACATCCAACCTTACCTGATACCTATGCTTCTCAGATACCCATTCACCATTCTGTATCCAGAGTTTGTATTGGTATTGAGATATGCAGTGATAATATCTTGCAAGTCTGCATTTGTGATGTCGCTGAAAGCTTGTTGCACAGATAGGCTGTGTTCTGCAAGTCTTCTCTTTATTGTCCTTACACTGACACACAACAGACGTGCAATGTCTGGAATTGTAAAGTCAAAATGAAGCAAATACTCCAATTGCTCTCTTGTTATGTGGAAAGCTGGCCGACCTCTGTTACCCATCCTTACAGTAGGGACTTGGAAACCAGTAACTGATGTTGGGGATCCACTTTCCAAAAGGTGACATGCTTCCTCCAGTTTCTGTAAAGCCTGGTCAACATTCTCAAATTGGTCTGAGTATCTTGCTAGAAGCCTCATTATGCACTCCAGCTGGTAGTAAGCACAATCTGCCTCTTCTGTGGAATGCTGCTGAGAAAGCCTTTGGCTGATAGAGTTCAGCACCCCTGTTACCCGCGTTGCAGCCGTAGAAATATCGTATTGACTGTCAACAAAGGAAGTTATTATGTTAACTGCTATCACAGCATACACACCCCCACACACACCCATATATATGTTTGATATAAAGCATTGCAAAGCCTTAATTACATGACTAATAAATCAGACATCTGTGAATACCTTCTATTTAATTGACAGTCACATACAAAGCTGATCTATTGCATACTCAATTACATTAATTGATTAACTTTGCTTAAGAAAAAATTTGCTTAAAAGAGAAAAATCCCTAGGTACAATAACCCAATTTAATGTAAAAGTGGTGATGTAAAAGCTTTTACATCACCACTGCATTAGCTTTCATTTAGCAGAATTAATTTACACTACACAAACACCACAGAAGGCAAGGTTAGTGGGCATATGGGGAAGAAAAACAAACAGCAGCAGTTCATGAGCCACTAACATGTCTATTTCATATCATGAAGTATTTCGCGCCAACCAGCCAAACACAAGACGAATAGACTGTAGACCTTGAAATCGATTGTAAATCAAGTAAATACGGTGGCAGATGAAATTTGTGAAAGTTACATTTAATTATTTTAATAGAATAATTGCTAAAGTCATATTTGAAGGTTTTATAGGCAATACTGCACAGTCGATCAGGAGTGTACAGTTAACCAAATCTCATAATTTAGCCTAAAAATAACTTTGGCAAATATATGCTATGAGGCCAACAATATTTGTGGTTATTCTTAAATAACTTCCTAAACTACTGATACAGCACACATTTTCACATTAAATTAAAAAATAAACAAACAACAAACAGCAAAAAATTATTAACTAAAAATGTGACTGGCCAATGTAGCTAACATGTGAAGTTACCATCATAGCACTTGGTGTGAACTACGAAAAAAGCAACGTCTTGCAAAGTCAAGCCACGAAACAACAGAAATACAATGCTAGTTTGCAAATACACTGTGCCGTAAAATACATGTTTAACACAAAACATGAGAAGATAGCAACAACAACGTTAAAAAGAAGTTCTGGCGAAATGGAAAAAAAAACAATAACAATAATGATTTGTATGTAAAACAAATACAATACAACTAACCTCATCACGTTTCCACAATCCGTCTACTGCTTTTTGGCGGTTTTTTTAAAGCTTCTTCTTCTTCTTTTTCTTCTTCTTTTTCTTCTTCTTCTTCTTCTTCTTCGTCTTTAGTGTTTATCAGAAGCTGCCATTAGTCATATTTGCTTACTGCCACCTTGTGGCTCCAGAAGTTACTCCGTTTATACTTAATATCTCAACATCATTCAACCAGCTACCATAAATGAAATAATTTTTACATTTGTTATCAATATATTAATAATTTTTAACAAATTTTTAACAATTATTTAAGGGGACAACTCAACCGAGTCTTTCTGGCATCGATTCAGCAATTAGAGGACCCCTGCATTCGGTGCAGCCATGTTCAAGTTGGTCCAATTGTAGTAAGAGGAGCTGACCATTTCTCCCCCATCTGAGTTTTTCTCATTCATTAGTTGGAGCATAGCCAAAACTTATTCTGCATTTATTCTTCTGCTTCTGTAAATTTTCTTTTTTTTGTGTGTATTATTGTAGTGGGTGGGTGATGAAGGAGTGAGGAGAGTGAGAGAGGAGAGCAGTGATTACACCTGAGGAGCTGAGTGATTGCACTGGGCTGAAATGTTTGTGAGAGAGGAGGTGGTAAGAGGAAGAGGTGAGCAGGTGTTTACCGTCATTTCACCAGTAAGGAAAACATGCAGAGGGAAAAAAAGTCTGGTTGTCCTGCATTTCAGACTCTTGTATCTCCTGCCTGTGGGGAGGAGAGTGAACAGTCCATGCTGGGGGTGGGTGGGGTCTTTGATGATGGAGGCAACTCTCCTGTGGATTCTGTGCTAGTAGATGCTCTGCAAATGGTGCCGCAGAGTCCTGGTGATCTTGCACACTTTTGCTTCACTGCTCTCTACAGGCGTTTGTGGTCCATGACGGTAGAGCTGCCGTACCACACGGTGATGCAACTCAACCATGCAGTTGTAGAAGTTTCTGAGGATCTTTGGTGACATGCTGAACTTCCTCAGCCTCCTCAGGAAGTACAGCTGCTGCTGAGCTCTCTTCACCAGCTGTATGGTGTTGAGTGTACAGGTGAAGTCCTCGCTGATGTGGACCCCAGATATTTGAAGCTACTCACTCTCTCCACTTCCAGCCCGCGGATAAGCAGTGGCTGATGAGGGTTCCTCTCCTTCCTCATGTCCACTATCATCTCCTTGTTCTTGTCCGTGGTTGAGGTTGTCGTTATCACACTAAGTCACCAGAGAGCAACCTGATGTAGGAGTCTTTATTCTCCAGGTGTGAGGGGGAGAACTGCAGGGCTGCAGCCATAAGGTCTGAGGTGGACCTGTTGGACCTGTAGGCATACTGCAGGGGGTCCAGTGTGTCTGGTAGGCAGCTCTGAATGTGGGTCAGCACCATTCTCTTGAAGCACTTCATAATGATTGGAGTGAGTGCTACTGGCCTGTAGTCATTCAGGCAGCTGGGGGGGGGGGGTCTTTTTGGGGAGGGGAACAATGGTAGTGGTGTGAGAGCCTGGATAGCGGCGCTTGGTGGAAGTGACAGGGTTACAGCCCAGTCAGGTTAGAGGCGCACTCATGCATGGGAGGTTGTGCCATTCGCATGCTGCTTAGGGCTGCCGGCGGTGAAGATAGCCAAGGGCAGTAGGGATTGGTTTCTGTGCAGGCAGAGTAGAGTGGCAGATAGTGGGAATTCTAGGAGTGCAGGAATCTGCTTTACAGCCGTGGAGAAGTTTCTAATGAAGCTTGTGAAGATCCTCTTGGCTCCGGACAAGCAGGCCCCCACATACTAAATTGTGGAGCCAGCCAGCACCAAAGCGTAAACACTTAGCTTAGGTTGCAAGACCCTCCCCTGGGGTCTGAGTTTTTTTTTTTTTTTTTTTTTTTTTTTTTTTGGTGTGTCTAATTTCTTTGTATATTTTCATTTGTGGCTAAGCCAGCCCTTTAGGTGGCGGAGCTCATAGGCAAAGGAGGAAACTCACAAGTGCATTGGTATATGTGTAGGTGTAGGTGGGTTTGCAGTGGAAGACAGGTGGCTTGTTTCATCATCTGAGATGGAGATGATGGTTCATGCCTTCATCTCATCCAGACTGGATTACTGTAATTCCCTCTTTACATGTTTAAACAAAAAATCGCTTGACCGTCTCCAGTTGGTTCAGAACGCTGCTGCAAGGCTGATAACTAAATCCCCTAAATTCACCCATGTCACTCCACTACTAATCCAGCTGCACTGGCTGCCCATCTATTACAGGGTGCATTTTAAAATTCTGGTGTTTACATATCAAGCCCTACATGACCAGGCACCCGAATACATCAGGGATCTCCTACAGCTCTACGTGCCCAGCAGGTCCCTGAGATCGAGTCATCAGGATCTGCTGGTTGTTAAACCAACACGGCTGAGGACTAAGGGGGACAGAGCCTTTGCAGCAGTGGCTCCTGTCCTCTGGAACTCCCTTCCTCTAGGCCTCAAATCTGTGGACTCCATGATCTCTTTTAAAAAGCAGCTAAAAACACATCTTTTTAAACTTGCTTTTACTTAGTTTTATTTGTTTTTATTCTCTCTGTATTACTGTTATTTAGTGTTTTGTCTTATTGTTAAGCACTTTGTGATTTTATCTTGAAAGGTGCTATATAAATAAACATTTACTTAATTACTTACTTTACTGGTAGTGTAATGCTGTGTGTGGTGCTCAGAAGGGGTTAAAGATTAGTGTGGTGTTGCCCTGTGGTGGTGCAGTGAGGTTTTAAGTGGCAGAAGCCCATACACCTGTTTATGGCCACGCACAGTCGCTATGGATGATTTGGGGAGAAGTATTGTGATGTTCACTTCAGAATAAAGGATGGTTTGCTGTCTTAAAAATCAAAAATAAAGATTGCTACATTGTAACCCAGAGGTTTTGTCTTCTTTGGATTTCAGACATTAGGGAAATACACATTCACCTCTAGTGGATGCAAGGTTTTATTACATTAAGTATTGTCGTGCACAGAATGAACATAATGATGTCTGTTAGTAACACAACTCAAAAAGTTATGGGCAGATTTTGATTAAATGGAAATGTCTGAAAGGGAATAAGGAACAGGTAATAAAATTTTGGAGGCAGGCTAAACTGGATCACTTCTGGATCCAGAATTTTTTTTAAGGATTTCTTACTATTGGGATATAGGTATAATTTCGCCATTAAAGTAAAGTTAAATATGCCTTCTTTTATCAATAGATTTTTTTCCTTCTTCCTCTTTTCCAGCAAGTTACAGTCAACAATCTGGTCTCCGCATAGACAGACAGATGGATATGAACCGTGGTCGCCACGAAAATCGACGTGAGATTCGTTACTTGAACTGAACGTTTTTGCAGCGAGCCAATCGGACGCATAGCGAGGCGTGCTTCAAAACCGTCAGGAGAATTCTCTGCTTTACCGCTAATTTCTCTTAGCTCCTTCCTGTTCCTCCCGCTGCATTCTTCTACTTATTCCAGTCACCACAAAATGGCTAACATTCAAAGGTAAGCTTCTGAGAAACCTCTTAACAAAGGTTCCCTGAAGGTAACACCTGTAACCATCAACGAACGTTAACGAGATGTTTAGAAAACTTTCCATGTCGTTAGCTGAGCTAACCTACTGGTGTTATACCGAGAACAACATGTCTGCCGGGAATTGCAAGCCATCAATGCAAGGGGAATCTACTCTTGTGTCAATTGATGTAGATATTGTTATTTTGTGATGCGTATAACATCCTTTTATTATTTAAACAAAACGACACAATGGGATTGCATTAAGATCTGTAGTGTTTTTTTTTGTTTTGTTTTTTTTTTTCCCCAGCATTTCAGTCATTTACATAAAACTAGCCCGGTTTGAAAATGTGACGTGACTTAACTGCTGAGTGTGCCATTGAAATGATATATAAATTATTTAGTCATTATATGTTTTGGGTGGTCAAATATGACTTTAAAAAAAAACAGAAGTTCTGATAATGAGGTTGGCGAGATTTGCATTCTCACGTTTTAATGGCAAATACACATGTTAAAACAGACATTCTAATGTAAGAAACATAATTTGAACTCCACCAGTTTGTAAGGAAGATGGTGCATTTTGAGCTTGCAGAGAAACTCTTTTCTAGTCCCTCATTTCATTTTTACGCTAATTTTCGTTTATGTACAAAGAGGGTGAAACAGGTTATTATTATTATTATTATTATTATTATTGTTGTTGTTGTTGTATAGATAGCTTATGTAAGTTAAATTGTCTATACCTGTAATAACGTTACTCTATGTCTAATGTCTGTTTTCAGCTTTGAAGAAGCCAGCAGGAGAGCAGCAAATCTGATACAGGATGCTGTTGAGTGTCTCATTCCTTTAGTACTTGAGAAAAAGTCCTCTGACTCTCATGTGACCTCAAAACAGGAAATGAACATAAGTACAATCCCTTTAAATGATCATCCTCTTCGCATGCTGAACTCCCAGCCAAGCACCTCATCTCATCTTGGCCCTCACATAGCTTCTGCTCCGCCTCAAATTTGCACTGGACAATCAAGAGAAGATATGATCCAGTCCAGGATGTCTGCCTTATTTAGGCCATATCCCCAAAAAATTGGATCCAAAAGAAATGGCTTAAAAAGACAGTATCAGACACCATGGTCTCATGACTTTTTTTTGCCTCTCTGATCCCGAGTCAGACATGTCTCCATCTCTAGAGGAGCGTTGCACTCTCCAGAATATGGGCTTGGGAAGAAGAAAAGTGACCTTCCCAAATAACAATGGGACGCATAAAGATTTCGTTGAAGGTCTCTTCAACGCATACCCTCAGCTGGCTGATGCAGGGGGCTTTAAGCTGATGTGTTGTGGACGGAATAGAGTATTGGTTGACATAGCAATGCCCTCCTCAGGATACAGTGTCAGATATTTAAGGTTGGAGAGTGGCCTGAACAAGGCCTTAGCCTACATTGTGCCACTTCAAAGGAAGCTTGTGGACATTGAGGAGTGTAAACCAAACGATTTGGTAAGTGTTAGAAACTTTTAACCTTTTCACATTTAAAGTTCCTCTTTGATGTTTTTAACAACTGGCCCACAACCCACATAACAATGTAGAAAGACAGGATGTGGTGAGTACAAGATATACAAGATAACTGCACTTCTTCTCTGAAGTATATTCGCATATCTGGTGCTGATATACAAGATAAGGGTGCACTACTGAATGTTTTGTTTTTCTAGTTATGTTGTGTCAGTCACTTCAACTGACGCTGCACTTCTCTGAAGTATGTTCGCATATCTGGTTTGGCTCATTTACACAATCCACTAAATAAAAAGGTTCAGCTGGGGTGAAGACTTTGGAGTTGACAGACAGACACTCTTGAGTTATTATCTGACTCTGGTCTTCCCCATCATGATGTGCTGAAAACTTATCCTGAGTTCTTGTGTCTTATTTTATGTTAGGAAAACCCTGACAGTAAGACACATCTAGTAAATTTGATATTGGTTTAACTCATGGAATTTCATTTTTTAATGGACTTTTAGCTTAATTTATTTCTACAAGTTTATTGTGTTATGGTTGGATTGCAAAGCCAATCTCTGTCATCCAAAACATGAGCTCATTAGAGTCAACCCAAGGCATTATTTAAAAATACATTCATTTAAGAGTACAAATGAAGAAGTGCTGGTTCTATTATGTTATTGACTATTGTGCTTAAATTTTGTGACCTAAATTTTTAAAAGTATTGATGTTAACCTTTTCATGCAGCAAGACAAGTATAAAAAAATAATACCAATATCTTTTGTACTTTAGGATACTGTGCTGGAGAAGTGCAAATCCTGCAATCAGGATTTCCCCCTCTATAAACTTGAGAATCACTTCAATGAATGTGAGAGGTATGTATGTTTATCCCAGTGTGTCAGGATTCTTTTCAATAAAAGAAGGCTTTTAAAAATTGAAAGGGCTTAATGTCAGTGGTGGACCTTTGAAACTGTAATGAAAAAATAGTGACATAGGTTTTTATTGTCCAAATAGAAATGCATTTTCATCGAAAAAATGCTCCTATGCCTTGACGTGTATAGAAACGTTCTAAGACTTGCAATATTGAATGTATTATCCACATTTTTAAAAATACGTTAATAATTTCTTCATCGAAAATGTTGCTATAAAAACGAGTAAAAATGTTAATGCACAAGAGGAGTTTTAGATAAACTTTCATAATCTCAAAGTTTTTCATGTTCGGACCTCACTGAATGCTCACTTCTTTTAGGTCATACATTGACTTAACCAAAGATGATGAGAAAGAAACTGAAGATGAAATCGAGACCGAGGAGGTAGCAGAGGAGACGAGTGGAGAAGAAAGTGAAGATTTTACACTTCAAGCTGCACTAGAAGAGTCTCTCTTGTAAGTGATTTTTTTTCTTGACTTATATGTTTCTATAGCTGAATGTCGGAGAGCTGAGAGCATGAATTTGACCCTGGCACAGCTGATTCAGACTGTTCAGCGCACACATTTAAATGCAATTAAGCCAAAGTAACTATGCTCACTTTTTGGGCAAATTGTCACACTGGATTTCTAATGGCTTTTGGATTTAATGAGTTGAACGGGTTATATTACATATTGTACTACATCTTTAATACTTTTTTTATTATTATTGTTATTAGGACTCAACCCCATCATTTTCCTGAGCCAGCAACTGAGGAACAGGCCACTTCAGAGTCTAATGGAAAGTAAGTACATTTCTTCACTAGCGACTGCTAGTTAACACGCAGGCTTTATAAATCCTGTTTCAATCAGTACTGACAGTACTGCAACAGTATTGTTGAAAACATGCAAGTATGAACACATTTGTGATGGAAAAGTTGTGAGATATGAGCTTTGATCCATTTATCTCAGTTGTATAATTATCTTCTGCATTTACTACTTAGTGTTTTGTGGAGTTTATGAGGATACCTCTGCAATAATGTACTGAGTAAATTTGTGTACAAGACAAAACGGAACGTGGCACTGGCCTTCTGATAAATCAGGTCTATTTGTGCTTCAATCTTTTCATGCAGACACATTGCAAATGTTCTCACTGCTCTGGAGAAGGCAATTGATTACTGTGATGGAAGTCCTGCATCCTACATTAGTGTTTGCAGATCTCATATTTGGATGGGTGCCAGATTGGCCCTCAGCCGGAAGACTTTTCATCCTCATTGGCGCATCAATGTTAAATTCATGGATGATGTTGGAGTAGCAGAAGGAGCTGTTGACACAGGAGGACCAAAGCGGGAGTTTTTCACACTTGTTTTGGATTACCTGCATGGTAGTGGCCTTTTCGTGGGGCCAGAAAGCAGCAAATTATTGACTTTCTCCAGTTCCGGTAAGATGCATACACAGCAATGATACTGACATACTCAAATCTAGGGTTTCATAGATGTGACTTCATAGTTGTGTCTCCACAAGAACCAGTGTGACTAAGGGTCTGAGGAAGGACCAGATAAAGGTCATCTTACCCTCATAGTGAACTTTTAACAGAGCATGTATATGACGACAATAAACCTTAAAAGTGAATAAAAGCATGATGAGTAAAAATGTACAATGTAAAAACTGTAATATAGTAACAATCAATGAATAAATATATAATAAAAGAGATAATGGGATGAATGAACCCTTAATGAAGTGAATATATGATGTAATAAGGCATAATAAGTTAACAAGCCCCCCCCTCTTTCAGCTATGGAAAAAGATGACTACTTCTACGCTGGAATGATGATAGCAATGTCTCTTGTGCATGGAGGACCTGCGCCCCGGTTCTTCTCCAGAACTCTATTCCATGCAATCACAGGATCACCCGAAAAGACAACAGTGACCATTGATGAAGTTCCAGATTTGAAACTGAAAGAAAACCTTCAGCGAGTCAGTTTACACATACACATGTGTAGATACTGTGTATACCTTACTGCTTGTGTTACAATTTCACAATATTTTATAGGTTTTGTCTGGTGAAGTTCCTGAGGACCTTGAAGACATCATAGATATGGCAGGGTCCCGATGTATTATGGCAACACCTGAAAATGCTCAACAGATGGCTCTGGACACTGCGCACTGGTACATCTTTGGCAGAACACGGTCAGCATTTGAGAGGTACTGATAGTACACCCATGCAACTGTATCCTTGCTCCCATCCCATAGTATTTCCTCTATTATGGTGTTTTATCAGGTTTTTTTTCACATGTGTTTTCCCCCTGACTTTATACCAGTGTGATGTACAGATTTTTTTAAATATATTAATTATTGAGGAGTAGAAATTACCACAACTTTACACCCCACAACCCCATCTTTAAATGTCATCATAAATATTATCTATAATACATATAATGTCATGTGGGGAATTGTGTTTTACAATATGTTCTGGTTAAATTCCATTAAATAGTATAATCGCACTTCTTTTTGTAAATAAACTGGTAGGTTGCCTGTAATGTTTCTTTACAAATACAGTATAACATGTAAGACCAGAGTAAGTTTAGACTATTTTTGGCTGGAAAAAAACTGATATGTGGTAGTCTTATCGGTTTTGTTGATTGTTTTGCTGCATTCAGGGGCAATATCATATTGTTCGCAGTGATACCAGTATAGTATTTGACACGGTAGAAAATGTAATATCATGATATCACGTGATCACACGTTTCCAGGCCAATGACATGTTTAACACAGCTCAGTGTCGCTCTATACAGGCTGTGCAGAATTATTAGGCAAGTTGTATTTTTGAGGATTAATTTTATTATAGAGCAACAACTATGTTCGCAATGAACACAAAAGACTCAAAAATATCAAAGATGAATATTTTTGGAAGTTGGAGTGGGGCTTTTTTAGTTTTAGTATCTTAGGAGGATATTTCTGTGTGCAGGTGACTATTACTGTGCATAATTATTAGGCAACTTAACAAAAACCAAATATATACCCATTTCACTTATTTATTTTCACCAGGGAAACCAATATAACAACTCAAAATTTACAAATATACATTTCTGGCATTCAAAAACAAAACAAAAACAAACCAGTGACCAATATAACCACCTTTCTTTGCGAGGACACTCAAAAGCCTGCCATCCATAGATTTTGTCAGTGTCTTGATCTGTTCACGATCAACATTGCGTGCAGCAGCAACCACAGCCTCCCAGACCCTGTTCAGAGAGGTGTACTGTTTTCCCTCCCTGTAGATCTCACATTTGATGAGGGACCACAGGTTCTCTATGGGGTTAAGATCAGGTGAACAAGGAGGCCATGTGATTATTTTTTCTTCTTTTAGACCTTTTCTGGCCAGCCACGCAGTGGAGTACTTGGATGCGTGTGATGGAGCATTGTCCTGCATGAAAATCATGTTTTTCTTGAACGATGCTGACTTCTTCCTGTACCACTGCTTGAAGGTGTCTGCCAGAAACTGGCAGTAGGACTGGGAGTTGAGCTTGACTCCATCCTCAACCCGAAAAGGTCCCACAAGCTCATCTTTGATGATACCAGCCCATACCATTACCCCACCTCCACCTTGCTGGCGTCTGAGTCGGAGTGGAGCTCTCTGCCCTGTACTGATCCAGCCACGGGCCCATCCATCTGGCCCATCAAGACTCACTCTCATTTCATCAGTCCATAAAACCTTAGAAAAATCAGTCTTGTGATCTTTCTTGGCCCAGTCTTGACGTTTTATCTTGTGTGTCTTGTTCAGTGGTGGTCGTTTTTCAGCCTTCCTTACCTTGGCCATGTCCCTGAGTATTGCACACCTTGTGCTTCTTGGCACTCCAGTGAAGTTGCAGCTCTGAAATATGGCAAAACTGGTGGCCAATGGCATCTTGGCAGCTTCACGCTTGATTTTCCTCAGTTCATGGGCAGTTATTTTGCGCCTTGTTTTTTCAACACGCTTCTTGCGACCCTGTTGACTATTTTGAATGAAACGCTTGATTGTTCGATGATCACGCCTCAAAAGCTTGGCAATTTTAAGAGTGCTGCATCCCTCTGCAAGACATCTCACTATTTTTGACTTTTCAGAGTCCGTCAAATCTCTCTTCTGACCCATTTTGCCAAAGGAATGGACGTTGCCTAATAATTATGCACACCTGATATAGGGTGTTGATGTCATTAGACCACACCCCTTCTCATTACAGAGATGCACATCACCTGATATGCTTAATTGGTAGTAGGCTTTCAAGCCTGTACCGGTTGGAGTAGAACAACATGCATAGGATATATATATATAAGAGGATGATGTGGTCAAAATACTCATTTGCCTAATAATTCTGCACACACTGTAGAGCTCAGCTAAGCAAGTGGACAAGGAAACATGGAAGAGCAGAGTGTGGTTGTACAATATATAGAATATTGATTTTGGCTTTGAACAAAAAACAAACTGTGATTAATATGTTCCTAAAGACAGCACACTTCTGCCGCTTCTGATGGTGATTACGGACAAATACTAGAAGTAGACCTGTCGCCAATACACCCCAATGCTGCTAACTTTGCGGCTCTGCTACTATATTTAAACTCTTATAGCAACGCATATAGCGATTCTTTGTTAAAGCAGGAGTAGCAACAAATCCAGCAATTTTTGGAGGTCTAATAGGAGACTAATCTCTTCCCTGATCTCCTGTCTACCGGCTGTGTTGTCTGCTGCCATTTCTCTAAACTTAACGTCACACAAACAGACGCGTCCGCAATGCACGCGCACTCAGTCAAAACATTGACAAACAACACATTTGAATGTAGCTGTGGCTTCAGCATCGCTGTAACGTTTGGGTATTAAAAACTTAATAATGAGGGCTTAATAATGAGGGACCGGTATAAGACCAGCAAACCACAACATCTATGGCTGGATCCACCACATCCACCCTAAAATACACCTGGAGAGGTTAGTCACTGTAATATGAAGCTAATGTTAGCATCTACGTTAACAACGTGAAAGCCACAGCAACACATTTGTTAGCTTGTTACTACTTTTGTACTAAAACAATGTTAACTCATCAAATTGGCTCCACTCCACGGTTTAGAAGAAGAATGAGACATTTACTGAACAGTTTCCATAAACGGCTGACTTTGCCATGATGACGTTAAACTGGGTTAGGGTTAGGATCAGGTGTGTTGCTGCAAGAAAATGTCTAGCAGGACAGTTGGTGCAGCATATTGGCCCTTCTCTCTACATTTCAGAAGTTCATAAGGAAATATTTACTAATCTGAGTAAAATTCATCTCCAGGTTTTCCAAATTTCCAAAGAAATCATCCAGAGGAGGTACAGAGTATTTCAGTTTAAGCTACAGATCAATGCTGTTACTAAATGCTGGTAGATAAAGGGCGAGTGAGTATAGATTTTAAATTCCATGGAAGTATATATATATCTATATATATATAGATATATATATAAAGAATTTTACTGAGGCTGTTATTCTTGTTTGGCCAAAGACATCAATATTGTCTATATTATTATCGAGATATTTTAGAAAAATATTGTGATATCAAGACATAATATGACTGATCAAAGCATTTTTTAATTTATCAGTTAAAAAAGTGCGAAATATTAGTGCAAATATTAATGAACATGACCACCGTCCATGGTCTGTTTTATGAGATGACGGTTGCATCACAGCACTTTGTTGGTGCTATAGAGGACACTTGACACAATCATATAATAAGCTGCAGTGGGGCATCACTGCTGTTTTTGTTTATACTCAAGACATATTGCGAAAAGTTAAGGAGTGAAAATCCTGGGCTCCTTGGAACATTTAGAAGTGACACTTTAAATGCTTATCAGAATGTTAAACTGATGTGATCACCTTCTTTGTAGTATCTGAAATATGACACAAATTTTTATTATGTTTCAAAGAGTGTTAGATTTTTTGACTTCTTGATTTGCTATTTCAAGGGATAACAAGAATCTCTGGTTGGAGCAATGCTATTTGACTTTCAAATCACAATTTAATTTCAGTTGACAGTTAGAAGTGGGTGTACAACATACATCTAGAGTTTTTCTTTTTCTTTCTTTTATTTGTTTTCTTTTCAAACGTGGATGTAATTTAAGAAATCAGTAATTAATTTCATTCTATCATACAAGGTTCAAAGACGGCCTGAAGACCCTGGGTGTTTACTCTGCAATGTTGGAAAACAAGGAGTCCTTCTTGCATGTCATGTGTCATCAGGACAACCCAATCACAGCAGAACAGATCAAAGAAGCATTCAAACCAGTGCTAAACTCCCCTGGTTCTAACAAACGTTCCACTGAGAACTTGATCCTCTGTCTGTGGGAGAACTTCATCTTTGAAGCAGAAGGTATGGGAACAATACATTATAAATGCAAAGGTGGTTAAATCTTTGGTTAAACTGGAACATTTCTTTCCAGTGTTGTTTTTGTCATAGATGACTATGACGAATTTATTTAGTTGACGAACCTTTGTTGACGAGATGTTTGAGATTTCATTGACTAGAAGAAAATGTTCAAGGGCTGATTGTCTGACATTAAAATGCACGACATTTCTGCCTGTTGTGAGCGCAATCTGCACCTTGGACATGCCCACCACCTGACGTGCAGTGCGAACACAGACAAGCAGTTTATTCATTCATAGATGACTCATGACGGCAGCGTCGACGAAGGGGTTTGGTGGAAGCGATGAAACGATACATGGACATATTTTAACGATAATCCATCATAATTTCACTGGCAGACCAGGTCAAGTCAAGCATTTGTTCCTCATCCATTGCTCATATTTCAGGCATGTGTGTGTTCATGGTGGAGTATTGCACTTCAGAAAGTTCTCAGAAATAAAGCCACAGTTACCAAAGTAGGATGTTGTTGCTCTTTGCTTTTTAGGAGTAATTGATTCCACAGTTAGAACTTTATTTGTGCAATGCATCACCCTAAGTAGATCAGAAAGTATTTGCTGTTGGTTGGAAACCTTCTAAGTTTAAAACATTCCTTTTAATTTTGTCATTATTGATAAAAATAACCAAACAACAAGCTCACAATGTGTTGCTGTATGTTGAACTTGTAGATCTGCTATTTTCTTGTGTGACATTTTTGTTTGAAGTAGGGCATGAATTCATGAAAAAAAGCTGAAATATAGAAATAAAAGGTTTCTGCCCAACAGCAGTTAAGCAGCACGGCAGCATTGCATCCCTGTTGATGGGAAAACCTCAGCTAAAGCTTTCAGTCTGGTAAAGGATCTGGTTATTATGTAAAAGCAATAAGGTTAACTTGTTTCATGAACTGCAATACTTGTTATAACCTGTCAACCTTGATTCCACTTTTAATACGTATTATTAACCTAAATTCATTTGTTAAAACACTAATACTTTTTTTGAGTTTTCATTGACTGAAAATATCAAACTTAGACATGACTAAAATGTGACTAAAACTAAGAATTTTAGCCCTGAAGACTAAAACTAAGACTAAAACTGAGATGCCTGCCAAAAATAACACTGCTTTCAAAGCAATACAACTTGGAAAGAGGCCCAACAAAACTAATCAGGTGAACATGTTTTAAGCCTTTTTTGTAAGTTGATTACTTAAATATGTAAATTTATCATGCCACCCTAACATAGGTGCAAGAGGATCCTACAGTTGATAGGAATATGCATTTTCAATGTGACTAATGCCTCCACTCCTCTCTCCAACATGTTTTTTTATATTGTCTTTATTTTGCAGATGAGGATTCCGATGTGTCGCTGGAGAAGATCCTGTTTTTTTCCACTGGCCTGAAATCCTTCCCTCCACTTGATCTGAGGCCCAGTCCAACTCTTTGCTTTCTTCATGATGCTGAGGACAGTGGGAAGCTGTCCAGCTACCCAAAAGCAAACACATGCACAAACCAGCTGTACCTTCCCACAGTTCACAAAACATATCATGAATTCAAAAACCACATGGTTTTTGGTATTTGTGCAAGTGCAGGGTTCGGACTACCATAGTGGTGTTGGGCTGTTGCTCCATTGTTCTGGGTTTTAGTGATGCTGAATTTAAAAGTTCATGTCATATGTTTGTGCACTGTTAGCATCTGTATTTTGACAGCCTACCCTTAAAAGTAACTGTTTGGCTCCAGTAGAGAAAGTATCTCCTGCCCACTACTTAAGCACTTTTTTGTTACTAATGCAGAGCAGAGTTAATGTATTCCTTAAATAAAATTCTTTTTACAGATTGTCTTTGGTGTCTTTCAATCTTGTGTATAGTTGTGGCACTGCATGTATATTGCTGTTTTCATGCCTTTTGGTTTACACAACCAGCCCTTAGTGAAGACTGCATATTGCTGAATGGGTGAATTTCTAAAATAATCTGAATGTTATGTGTTATAGGGGTAGGTAGTCACAAATGATTAAATTTTAGATTAATATACTTTGAAATGAAATGCAGTGTCATAATACTTTTAATAGTTGGTGGTTTTGACCGGATGGAAGCTGTTACCTGCAGTGACCAGTCTTTACCGAGCTGTGCCAAGCCCACTGCGGAAGGCTCAATGGAAAATGTAGAGCAGGACATGTAGTGGAGTCCTTGTCCTGTCACAGTGTCTTGGGTCTTCTTTATAGTGGAATGTTATTTGTGGTAAATAATTTTTAGTTCTGAGTTCTTCAGATAAAAGTCAGTTATAAATAAGGTGGTGATCAAGTCCTCAGGAAGTCCAGCTCTGTCCAGGGCTGTTCTCGGGACTCAGTGGAGGACGTAGGTGACAAAGGGTCCTGTCAAAACTGACCTCCACTGACTGACTGTCCAGCTTCAGTGACAGACTGATCCATGCTCGCTGTGCAAATGAGAGATACCACAGGCCTTTCCTCCCTGCTGCTGTCAGATTTTACAATGACCACATGGAAAATGTTTACACATTTATATACATGTTTATGTACATATTTATCTACTGTACATACTCACCCTGTCAGACCAGATTCTGCACGTTTTATGTGTGTGTGTGTGTGTGTGTGTGTGGTCTCTCTTAAAATCACCTGTGTGCTTCTGCCTGCTGCAGCAAAGTAATTACCCCACTGAGAGACTAGTAAAGGTTTCTTATTATTACTCCAGTACCGTAAATTAGGTAAAACATCTACAAACTGCGGCTGTTGGGGGCGGAGAAGTTTTTAACAGACTCACTGTGTTGTACAGCGACACCTAGTCACAGTTAAAATGCAGCTTATTTATACTCTTTGTCCAGCTTACAAAGTGTATAACGAGTCTTGCTCCATATTGCATTTTTCTATGATGTTATCACTTGGCACAAATATTCACATCCTTAACCCTCACTAACAGCAGCAGTGTTTAGGAGAAGGAGTATGTTGAATGGAAGTACTTTATTGATCCCCAAAGGGAAATGAGAAAATCAGCAAATAAACCTGTAGTGTATGTTAACTAAATATGTGGACATCACCCTTATTATTACTGAAGTCTTAAATAAAATGTAGAGCTGCAAATAAATATTATTCAACTACCCTGCCTGAAACTGAAAGCCCCCCGCCCCCCCACTTAGCTCTGGCTTTTCTGCTAAAGTACAATAAACACTAAAGCTAAAGAAAGACACTTTTTAAAATTTATTTATTTGTTTTCTTTTACCAGGTAGTCACACATGCCTTCTGTTGAAGGGGCTTGAAAAGTCGGTGATCGTAATTATTTTATTAGTATCTACTGCACAATCGCTTGAGGATGTGTCCAATCCAGTGGATGACCAGCCTAGGCATGCTAGTCGTTAGCCTCTCCAATGCTAACGCCAGCATATCCGTGCTAATGGATAGCAAAGGGAGTATACAATCCAGTGGATGACCAGCCTAGGCATGCTAGTCGTTAGCTTCTCCAATGCTAACGCCAGCATATCCGTGCTAATGGATAGCAAAGGGAGTATACAATCCAGTGGATGACCAGCCTAGGCATGCTAGTCGTTAGCCTCTCCAATGCTAACGCACATCGCGGACAACAGATTATCCAATGAGTTGCCGAGCTCGACACAAAAATTACCGCCTAAGTAAAGTGAGTAGTCGCCTTCTCATTTGTCAGCTCCGGCCGCTCAGTCACTAGTGCGGGCCTATCAGTAAGCAGATCAGTAGGTGGCTTCGGATTGGATGTAGCCTCCTGCTACAAGGATATAGCCGCCGCTGGGTGCGCGATAGTCTTAATTTTGGCCCCCCTCCTGCGCCATAGCTAACTAGCATTTAGCCGAGGCTAGCTGAGCTAGCTAGCAGTACTAATTACAATCTCTCTCTCTCTCTCTCTCTCTCTCTCCACATCACGCGCCAGTGTCCCACCTCTGACTGTCTCTCTTCCTCAGTTTTTCTGAACCGCTACGGTAACTTCTTCCTGAGGCCATGACGCCGTTTTCCTTTTATCTCACCACTAACAGGAAAGATGGCGACCTGTCAATCATCCCGATCCTGCACGTGAACTCGTCCTCTGGAAGCTACGTAGAACTGTGTCACCATACTGAACTACAAACAGCTGCTACGTTACTGCGCATGCGCGGCACGTATCCAGGACTCCACGCTGCCTTTCTGACGTAGCGTTCGGTGAGACATAATAAAGACAAGTTTAGAACGTCTCCTTCTACAAGCAGCTCTGAAAACCTGTTAGAGAGACTCTGGACCTGCTGGATGAAGGAAGCTTTCCTGATTTATGGAGGAGTTTTACTTTTCTCAGATTGTAGAAGGAAACGTTTCTGGTAAGTGGAATATTAAGGAAACTAAAGAGAGGAAGGAGAGCAGCAGAAGACCTGCCTGCAGCTGTTACAAGGTAGGAGGGATTCAACCTCTGAACACATAAAGTTAAAGAAATATATTTCTAATTGTTCATTTAGCAAATGACTTCAAAGTAAACTGAAGTCATTTCACATTTTATGGTTTAATATGACTGAAATGTTTAGAAAAATAGTGCACATGTAGTTACACACATGACAAAAGTGTAACTACATTACAAAACTTTGTCATATTTTTCCAGTTTTCCAAACATTTCAGTCACATTATGTCACAAACGTGAAATGAGTTCAGTTTTCTGAGATGTCATTTGCTAAATGTAAACTTTCTGCCAGCTTCAAACAGTTTAGATTAGACAGTAAATATCTGATTATGTGACTTCTAGAAAACTGACCTCATGTCCATCTTGCAAACTTGTGCAGCTGCATTTAATGGTAACCAGTTTGTATGTGTTTGGTCGTTTCTAACACAGTTTCAGCCGTCAATAACATGGTCTGTGGGTTTAGTTGAGTTCTGGTTTGGACTCTTTTGGTTTCTTGATCAGACGTTTTGTTTTGTTGTTTAGTTTGATGAAGGTTTTTTCTTGTTTCAGTGTTTCGGTGCCAGGAAATTGTTATCTGATGTAAATATAGAAAGTTCATACCTGCTGCTTATTTCATGGCAGCTGTACATGAATGTGTTAAAGTTGACACATAAAAAGCAGGAAATGGTGGAAGTGACTTTACTGACTGAATATTCTCTGATATTCTGACAGAATTCTGGTCAAAAGGTTTTTAGTTTAGATTAAGATGCATAATCGGCCAAATATTTAATAGATTATAAATCATAATGATTGTGATTGAATGTTGTCATATTTAGGATCAGGTCAGAAGTCAGAAAATATGTTTGTGATGTTATAGCTGATCTAAAATAACTAGATGTCATTTATATCATAATGTTTGATTATTATTGTAAGAGGACAGAATAAAGCTCAAACATGTCAGAGTAACGTTTCTGTAACTAATATTTATCATTTATGTCCTAAACTTTCCTTTTCTTCTGCTTTCTGTCATGTACAGTTTATATTTCTAAAGTCGTTTTCAAACATGTTTTCCTCCCGATTCTAAATAAAAACTTGTGACATTGTGTGAAATGTAAATAGAAACAGGATGCAATGATTTGTAGATCATCTTGCTGTGCAGTTTATCTAAAGCAGGTTTATTTTCAGAGCTTGTGATGAATCAAATGTCATCACCTTGGATGGAAACAGAAGTTATGCAGCAGAGATGGTCCACAGCAGTTTAAGGCTCATCAAGAGATGAAAAGGGACTTTATGACAACGCTTTTTCTCTCAAAGTTTCTACATTCCAGAGATATTTATATAAAACCTTCACACAATGAACTTTTTTCTCTTTCCTGTGTCACCATAAGCATTGCAGATGTCATGGAAAGCCTGAATGAAAGAGAGGATAAAACCAACATCTTCAACATTTGTGTTACGAGGGATCAAATACTAGAAAGGAGCATGAAACAATGGCAGCGTCAGAAAAAACCTCCTCCCCTTCATCCCCTCAGAGTTTCTTTTACTGGAGATAATCTGAGGAAGGAACTTTTAACTGGGATGTTTTTCTTCTTAATAGCAGAACTTATGTTTTGTTATGTCATTAGTAGCTTGTTAACCTTTATCTTGTATGTAAGCATCTTATTATTTCCTGTTTATTCATTCTAATCTATAATTTCCCACATTTTATACATTCCTGCTTAATGTTGGCTAAGAATTTCCTAAATGGTTGCGTTCATATTTACTAAGATCATTTGATCAAAAGTAGGATAATTTGTTCTGAATTATCTTAAATAAAACATTTTCCATTTATTTTACTTTCAGTAGAAATCAAATGTCAGATTTTTGTGTAATTAATTATTTTTATGAGCTTGCAGGACAGTTGGAGAGGTATTTGCTGTGGTGTTATTTAATTTGGTACAAAAGTTGTGTTCAGTGTCTGAGTACAGTCCCCAATATATTTTGAAAGTGTATCATACAGGATCTTTACTAACAATGTGTTTTTCCAGAATGTAGATAGGACCAGACCTTTGAAGAAAAGAGGCAGAATAATCCTCTAAGGTCTGCTGAGACAAAGACAGTCTACCCTTTGTTCTCTAGACAGGAAATAGATGGTGTTTTTATGTTGATCCAACAACTGGATTTATTGTCTGAGTTCAGTCCTCAGACAGTGAATCACATGTGGCGTGTTGTGAGGTTGTGGATCTCTCAAATGACATGGATGAGCAGACAAGGAAGTCTTTATCCTTAGTTAGGAGGATCATTTCTAACCTGGTTTGTTGTCCTGTGAGTGATGTGCTTGTTTGCTCTGTTTCAGACTGAAGATCTACAGGAATTACCAGATAACGGACCTGCCTTGGACATTTTCCTGGAAAAACCCTCAGATGACTCCTAGAAGTGACTTGTCCATGACAGTAAGTCTTTTTCAGAAGTGCAGTTCTAGTTAAACACACAAGCTCCCAAACAGAAAATAATAACTAATATTTATATTGTTAATAATAATGTTTGACAGTAACACCTTTAATTATAATAAAGAAGCAAATAACAAAATTAAATCTAAAATTTTAAAGAGAGATAAAATTAGTTTGTAGTAAAATATTGGACCTGTAAAAAGTAGAGACACATTTTTATGGAAACAAAATCAGAGTTTTCTAATAAATTCTTCACTATGCAAAGATTAGTGACAGAGCCATAGGGTGAACCAAAATGAACCATGTTGAGCTTCAGGGGCCATAAAGACTGTAGGAAATTTGTTTCAGTGATCAACTGTCAGTCTTATAAGTATTTTTCTAAAGCATGAATATTTTTACTGGAAACATAGTTTTTCCCAACAATACAGTAAAGTTCAAGTTCAGATCTATCACGCCTACGGAAAAGGGGTTGTCCAATGGCAATCCCTTAACATGGGCCCTAGGAGGGGTTTGAATAAATTTCACAATTTTGCTCTGACTTTAATTATTCCAAAGTCCGCCTTCGCGCCCCTGGCACTCCAAAAAGAACTTTGAAAGAATGACTGAACCATCATGTCATCCTGCAAAGTGAATTTTTTAAACTGATGTTTCAAGCTCCAGTAAATGACAGGAAGATGTCTGAATGATGGATGAGACTTCTTTGGAATGGGCTGGGCTTTTGGGTGACAAAACTCACACTTTATATGGGAAAGTTTTACCCTCACCACAGCGCAGTAGAGTGAGATTTTGGTATTTGCAGCACTAATACTACACAATACCCGGACTTCACCCTCAGCACAGTGCAGCCAGGTGAGATTTGGGTATCTGGAGCAAGAATGCTGCCTCATAACCAGACTTTGTCCTCTAGCCGTCCCTGGCTTCCAGTGTTAAGGGATTGTCACTGGACAACCTTGCGGTGGACAAATGGACAGAGCTGATACTGATGGCAATCAACTGGTTGGCGACCACTGCCTTAAGCTGGATTTATACTCGTCTGGTGTCTACGTAAGATTACATCTGCGTAACCGTCTGCGTAGCAGGGTGTACGTTAGGTGTACAAGAGGTGCTCATCAAGCCTCCACAGACACACTCGATGTTTGTGGCGATGACGCCGTAACCGCCCTCACGCAGAAGCCTCGCAAGTGTAAAGGGTGTAATCTTTTACAATGAAACTCTGGCAGCTTCCAACTCAGCAGTTACTATGAGCTTGTTCCAAATTGTATAGTTTACCTTTGGTAGTGGATGTGAAGCTTTTGGGCCTACAGAGCTTTCCTTGTTAGTATAGTGACCAGTATCTCCGCCTCTCATGCAGAAGACCAGTTTGATTCCCTGACGAGGAGCTTTTGTTGTTTATTTGAGCCATAGTCTCTTACCACTGAACCCTTTTTCAGACACACAAACACACACAACACTGGGCAATGTCTTCACAGTGTGTTGAGAATAACTGTAGTTTGCCAAACAACCTTTATGGTTCAGATGCCTTTTCAGAATCAAAATGCTCTATACTGGAAACTGGATACACCTCATACAAATCAGGTCATGGTGAAGACTCATTTTTTTGCCCTGTTTATGGTTGTTGATGGGATGTAACTGGATAATGGATGGTAGTGATAAAATGCTGCAAAACTATTAATGTTTAGCAAGGTTTTTGGAAAATCTTCAGTGTGTGGGAGTAGCAATGTAAGATGCCCTCAGCTCACCTAGTTTTTGCTGGTTATTTAGTGTGGTTGTGTCTGTATCAAATCATAATCTGGTGCAGCTGTAAATACGCTGTATTTGCTTTATATGTAGAAGTAGTCTGTCAGGGTGTAGTTTCAGACTGACGACCCTGAATTGGTTTAAGACATATAGAAAATGAGACTTCAGACTGGTTTAACGGTGGTTTGTGACTAGATGCTGAACCAGTCTTGCGTGTGGGCTTTACAGCCTTTCAGTTAATGATTTAAGACTTCATCTTAATATTTAAGTCCTTATTTTGGCATGAATCTCATTTTTAAGGCTCCTCGGAGACCAAGACTGAGTGTCCCCGCAGCTCTAGTAAGACTCCTGTGTGTGTTTGTGTGTGTGGCCCCTGGGGGTCCATTGAAAGCATTTCACAGCTTTAAACGTTACTTGAGAAAGACTGGAGGGTGCAAGGCTGACAACAGAGCTGCCAGTCAAACTTATTGTCACAGTAACACACAGTCTGACAGCTGTCAGTCTTTGCATCTCGCTCTGTGTGTGTGTTTGGTCCTCAGGAGGTAGTACTGCCACTTGAAGCCTCACACACACTGCTACACACACACAAAAGCACACACAGATTTCATTAGCGTGACAAACAGTTAAAGCTGCATTAGACTCTGGCAGCTAAATCAACAGGAGACAAATGATAGGCCCCCTCGCAGAGCTCCACGGTGGGGCCTACTAAGCCCCCTCGCAGAACTCCACCATTAGGCCTACTAAGCCCCCTCTTAGAGCTCCACAGTGGGGCCTACTAAGCCCCTTCACAAAGCTCCACGGTGGGGCCTACTAAGCCCCCTCTTAGAGCTCCACGGTGGGGCCTACTAAGCCCCCTCGCAGAGCTCCACGGTGGGGCCTACTAAGCCCCCTCTTAGAGCTCCACAGTGGGGCCTACTAAGCCCCTTCACAAAGCTCCACGGTGGGGCCTACCAAGCCCCCTCTCAGAGCTGCACACTGACCTGTGCTGACTCTGGAGTTGGCGATGACTGTGGCGTCTGTCCGCTGGTCGGCACTGGAGACGGAGTGGGAGCGTTGGTGCATGCCCTCCAGGCTGCAGCTATTGAAGGACACCAAGGTGACGCCGCTCGCCATCTGGGATGCTGACGAGCTGCTAGTTTACCGCACCTGAGGAGGAGGTCAACAAGGAGGTTACCATGGCACTGTCCTCTACAGGCGGGAGGAGGAACTGGAAGCACATGAATCCAAGCGCTTTTTATAAAAACAGGAAGCCCAACAGTAATCAGGAGGAAGAGGAGGGTTTCCTGTTGTCGCTCCAAACACACAAATCTTCCTCTTCTTTGCATCCACATCTCAGCCTCACATAGGGCTCATAAAAGCAGCCTCTCACTCTGATCCCGACAGCTTAAATCAAACAAGGCTTTGGTGGGGCACCCACTGCAAATAGGGCTTTAGGGGAGGAGCCAGACAGGAGGCTAAACACCACCTGCAGGAGGGGCCATAGGGGTCGGGTGCAGTGTGAGCTGGGCGGTGGCCGAAGGCGGGGACCCTGGCGGTCTGATCCTCGGCTGCAGAAGCTAGCTCTAGGGACGTGAAACGTCACCTCTCTGGCGGGGAAGGAGACTGAGCTGGTGCGCGAAGTGTGTGTTTATAGAAATCTTTCACCATTCCTCCAGAAGCACCTCTGAGAGGTCAGACCAGAAGGCCTGGCTCTCAGCCAACGCTCTAATTCATCCCAACGGTGTTCTTTCGGGTCGAGGTCAAGACTGTGCAGGCTGATCAAGTTCATCCACACCAACCTAATCATCCAGGTCTTTATGGACCTGCTTTGTGCACTGGTGTACAGTCATGTTCAACAGAAAGGGCCATTTCCAAACTCTTCCCACAAAGTTGGGAACGTGGAATTGTCCAAAATCTCTTGGTATTGTAATGGAAAATTTATTCATATCCCCTTATAGTTTGTAGGTTACACTTTGTATGTCTGTGTATTTAGATAAGAACTCCTTCTCACACCTTCCCCCCTCTCTCATCCCCTCAACAGATGTTGAGAGTTTAATGAGCTTCCTCCTTTGCACCCTTCACTCCGTAACATTTGTTAACAGCTATGTGAGAAATTTAAAACAATGACCTCCTACTGTGATGTTATCAGCTCATGCCTGGTATATTAACTAAGTTCACTTGTATCTCGCCAGACTCACGCAGACAAACTCCTTTGACTGTGGGACTCTCATTGCTGATCAGCTCTTAATAAATAATACTTTGTTCGATTCTCACTTAGTGTGTGATCTTTGATAACTAAAAATTCCACAACAATTTGGCGTTGTCGGCAGGATATCTTGAGTGACTGACCGGAGGACCAGAACCCGTGATTGCGCATCCTGAAGGATACTTTAGCCCCTGGGTCAGCCTTAACCGACAGGGGACGGTGGAGGGACTCCGTTCAGGCACCACTGATATCCAGAACGAAGTCTGCATGTGGAGCAGCATCCAGAATCACACACGGTGAGAAGTTTTCATATTGGAGTCTCATTTACCACTCCTTCTCTCACTATCTTATGAAAATAGGGTAGGAATCCCACTATCTTGTGAAGACAAGATAGGTTTTCACTATTCTGCGAAAGCAGGGTAGGTCACTATTCTACTGCGGTAGGGTAGGTTAAGTCCGGTGGTGGAAGTAAGAGGCTTTTTAGTAATTTTTGTGCCTGAGTGTGGACTACTCGAAGTGAGAAAAATCCAACTTGGAGACGTCCTAGTTGCATAAGGGAACACAGCTGGTAAGGAGAAGGAGGGTGAATGGGACTCCCCAATATGTAACAAAGGGAAAAATAAATAAAAGGGCCAAACAATAATATTTAAGGATATATATAAGTAATAAAATAAATATATGAAAATGTCAAATAGGTGCACCTCATAAAATAACTAAAGAAGATAACGAAAGAGTTAAAGTGTTAAAGTGTGTGGTTGGAGATTTCTCTCACATTCCGAAGCAGCAGACAGAGAGGACACGCTGCCGGTAATAATGAAGCTCTGTCTAACAGTTTAAGTAGGATTGAGAAATCTCATGAAGAAATAAAATGGGTACTTTTTACAGTAAAAACTAAATTAGAAGGAGATGCTAAAATTACGTCTGGAAAAGATCCAGATAATGTAAAATGATCTGATCAGGCTGAGGAAATGTTTTGCTCTGCTCCAGAATACTTAATACACACAAGGACACCTTCGGGTTGTAAAAGCTGGTTGTTTGAAAAACCATAGTTTTTGAGTCTCAGCTGACTTGTATTTGCATTTATAAAATATTTTTATAAGACTTTCAGTCCTTTCTTATGGACACCTTCATCACAATGCTTTAATTTTATTGTGTTCTTTCTACTTAATTTGTGTGTTCTTTAAAACTTGTCAAACATAAACAATTTTTACCTTAAAGGAAATTAGATACACACACTGAAGATTTATTTTTTAGCTTTGTCAAATCTCTGAGAGAAAACACTTGCAACTTTCCTCAGACACATGCATAATCTTTGTAGGATAAATATTGACCCTATTTTCTTTTTCTTCTTTTCCCCTTTCCTCCGTCTCCGTCGGAGACACCCTCTCCTGAAGCTCACAGGCTGCATACCTGACCCGACTCAGTTCTTCCGCCTGGATAAAAGTCAGCAGAGACCCACTGATTATATATATATGTATATATATATATATATAAAATTTCTATCACCACCATGTTCCACGAACTGATACGGATGCCCATATCTACCAACACCACCCGATGTTCTACAAGATTCAAAAGAAGAAACAAAGACATCTGATATCCAACATTTACCACCAGAGTTCCTCTGCTTCTAGTTTCAAAGAGACTGAAACCAGATGTTTGATGGACGCGTAAACATCTGTTTTTGGATGGTAGGACACCATCCTCCACAACGCTCCTGATCATGCGTTTTGTTCAGAGGACAAGAAGATTAACTGGGACAAGAAACTGACTGTGAGCTCTGTAGTCCAGCTCCGAGGTGGCGTGGCCGCTGGACTTTGAGGGGCGAACAAAGAGGTGGGTGCTGAAGACAACCATCCGGTTCTACTGACCAGAGAGAGAACATCCACGTGGTGAAAAGGGTCATTGGCCATAAAAATCAAAAGGCGGTTTGCCGTCTGACTGATCCACGGCAGAGCTGACTCGGGGATGGAAGCAGTCATGTGACCAGTTAAAACAATGATGGTGAGATTGTTCTGATTTCTTACCACAAATAATTAATGATTTCATTCAAAATCTTTATTGAAGTTAAGCAGATCTACATCTTTTTATGGAAAGAAAGTGTTAAAGAGTAAACAGAAGAAGCTTCACGTCTAGACATTTCACACACAAAAGACTAGTTCACAGCTGGAACTAGAGACACCTTTACATACACAAATACACGCACGCTCACTGCAACGAAGTACTTGCTTGCTACTGACATCACATAACATGAAATGATGAGCTACTAACCCTGTTTTGTTTTGTTTTCATGATTTAGAAAGAACAGAACATGTTTAGTGAGCTGGTGGTGACAACCTTTCCTCAGTTATCCAACACTGATCGGCTCATTTATAGAGGAGAAGAAAATGAGTAAAACGGGATGAAAATAATGTTTTGTTTATTTTATCCCTTCAGATGCATTCTAATTGTTACTCACTGACACATGAATTTATATTTTCTCCAGATTACCGTCTAACCATTGACCCAGGATCTGATAAGATGGTATCTCTCTCATTACTACAGCTGAAGTAGTGAGAGTGAGTAAAACCTTCCTGCCAGAGGTGGAAATGCCAACATACTGATCCTTATGTACATTTCTGTAATACTGAATGGCAGTTTCCCTGCTTGGTTCTGTGTGGTGATGCAAACTGCAAGTCCCCTGATTTCCTGAAAACCTTAAGTGTGTGCGTGAATTGCACCAAAACCGTTCATGTGTCTCTGGGTCCTAATTATTTTATTTTGTCTTTCACAAATGGCTTAGATTAGGGTTTTAGTACTCTTGGTACGGTATCTATAATCCATATTAAACAAGAATTGAATCTGAAACAGTTTTAAAGATACAAACTGAATACATAATAGATGTATTTTTCAGTCAAGCAAACTAAAAATCTGAAATCTGTCTGAAAACAGATGAATCAATAAATAAATTGCTTAGAGGAAATTTCCTAAGACCAAAAGAAAATGCTGATGTACGAATTAAATTACGTTAAGGAGCTCCTCTATTAACTGTCATCAGATGTAACTGTATGCAAATTACTTTTAGCAGAACAAAGAAAACCTTAAAAAACTAAAACAACAAATGTTGAGGCAGATAAAATTACTTTTAGGTCATTGTTAGCTCTGCATTAAAACAGGAAAATGCACTATAAAATGACCAGAGATACCAGAAGAAAATTAAAACCTGTTTCATATTGGTCTGATATCCATGGATATTTTAAACTGATTCTCTTATACAAATAATAATAATGAAAAAGGGATTTGTAAAAGACTAAAAGAGGAAAGCGCTGCTCGAGCAAATTTGGCTGATGATGGACACATCATTAAAAGAATTTTAATTGGGTTTACGTCCATATCATCTTGGAGTAGAAAGCATTAATAATAAAAATCTCCAAAACAATTAATGTTTTCCAAACAATTTCAAAATGAACTTTAAGGATCCTCATGAATGCAGGAAAATTGACCTGCTCTGATTTGGCCTTTCTGCGCAGAACAACTGACGTGACTTTGACAAAGTTTCTGACTCTGACCTGACGACAAACCACTGATGGACTGATATTGAATGAACTTTTCTTCCAACAGGTTCTTATCCAGGATTGTTTCCACAGAAGGCTGATTGCTGTTTTATAACACTGTTAATTCTGCTGCCATTAACAGTTACACACATTTATTGTCATGAAAAGAAGGTCTGATAATCTGTTTACAGGAGGAGGAGACGTCTACTCTACATCTCTTTTTGTAAAATATGTGTATGTGCATTTTAAAATCAAAAATGACTTTGACCCTCATGACATTTTGGGATAAACTTTTACAGGTGGAGTGAAAATTATCACCATGTACACATGTGCTTATGCTGATGAGGATTGTTCTTACAGGGGGATGCCGGAACAGGCAACTTCAGGATTCAAGCATACAAGAATTTTAATGTTTTGTGTACAATTTCACTCTTATCTAGGATAATGTGACATATTTACACAGATGGGATGTATATCAGTTTTTGATAAATTGACTATTCCTCCATACACCCCTGGTTCTGCAGGTATTGTGCGCGCTACTGATGGACAACCCTGCCTTTCTTATCATTCTTCCTTGTCATTTCTTCCCATGGTTTGCTAGGTTGTCACATGGGGTGGACCATGTGACAAAAGGGAGGTGATATTCTAAATAACATCTCTGATTCCTTTTGAACAGAAAGTTCTTTCACAGGTACACAGTGTGGGTAAGGAAGGCCTGCCACTCCAGCATCAGATCTGCTCCACTCCTTGGTTCCGGGAGACTGGATCTTGGTCTGGGAGACGAGAAGAAAGCACTGGCGTTTTGAAAGGTGGCTGGGTCCATTCCAGGTCCTGTTGGTCACTCATACAGCAGTGAAGGTCGCTGAAAGGTCCACGTGGATTCACACATCCCACTGTAGGAGGTTCCAAGGTACACCAACCCGAGCTCCAGCTGACCTCTCAACCACAGGGCAGAATAATCCCTGAGGTCAGCCCCGTGCGAGATAGTCCATTCTCCACGTGACAACATGAAGTACACCCAGACTGCCGTGAGGGGATGGTCGTGCGTCATCCTCTTCATCCTTGTCACCTCCCTCCTCTGGTACCTGGATCCAACCGGACCTCACCTGACACAACGCACCCCAGCTTCGTCCCAACCCGCCAGACGACTGCAGGGGACAGAAGCACCCTCCTTCAAGAGACACCGCCGAGATGACCACATCCTCCAGCATCATGATCACACTGAAAATCTTTGGTGACAAGTTGCCAATATGTCTGCTCATAAATTGACAAATGACAGTTGCTATGTTGTGGACTGGTACCGCACGCCACACCCACTCAATCAGTTTTTATTCCATATCCAGTCCCTTTGAATACCACTTTGTGGACTCTGATCATGGGTAATAGATTACACCCTAGGAACATTACTTGGCCACACCAGCGCCTTCCCCTCTCCTGGAGGAGACCAGCTGAGTTTTCCAGCAACACAAACTCCACTTGTGTTTCATCCAGAACTGTCTTCCGCTTAAGGGATCGTACAAATCCATATTCTTCTCCACCTCTTTGTTTTCAGCGAAATGGGACAGATGCACTATTCTTTTTAGGACACACTCTAGATTGTCAGTGTATTATTCCTGTCTCATGTATATCCTCACCTTGCCCCAAACGCTCTGACTCGTTCACATTACGGCCTTTTCCTGACCCCTTTCATCACCCCCATCGTGTTAAACGCGGTATCTTCTCTCCACAGATGAAAGGATTTATGATGGCTTTGCCCTGGTGGGGGGTTGGGGAACTAGCATGGACTGTGGAAGATCTATCAATCTCTTTGAAAAATTTAACCTCTTTATGTGTGATTAATATGTTGCATTTTAATCAAAGGGGTGGATTGTAATGGAAAATTTATTCATATCCCCTTATAGTTTGTAGGTTACACTTTGTATGTCTGTGTATTTAGATAAGAACTCCTTCTCACACCTTCCCCCCTCTCTCATCCCCTCAACAGATGTTGAGAGTTTAATGAGCTTCCTCCTTTGCACCCTTCACTCCGTAACATTTGTTAACAGCTATGTGAGAAATTTAAAACAATGACCTCCTACTGTGATGTTATCAGCTCATGCCTGGTATATTAACTAAGTTCACTTGTATCTCGCCAGACTCACGCAGACAAACTCCTTTGACTGTGGGACTCTCATTGCTGATCAGCTCTTAATAAATAATACTTTGTTCGATTCTCACTTAGTGTGTGATCTTTGATAACTAAAAATTCCACAACAGTATGCATTCAGAGTTCCTTTCAATGGAACTAAGGGGCCAAGCCCAGGTCCTGGAAATGATGCACTGGGCTCCTCTCTGCTCCCTTTACTCTCCATGTAGAAACATCGGACACTGACAAGGATTGTACCACTTTTAAAGGTCTGACATGGGCTTTGCTTTAAAGTAAGTAAGTAAATGTTTATTTATATAGCACCTTTCGAGATAAAAATCACAAAGTGCTTAACAATAAGACAAAACCCTAAATAACAGTAATACAGAGTGAATAAAAACAAATAAAACTAAGTAAAAGCAAGTTTAAAAAGATGTGTTTTTAGCTGCTTTTTAAAAGAGATCATGGAGTCCACAGATCTCAGGCCTAGAGGAAGGAGTTCCAGAGGACAGGAGCCACTGCTGCAAAGACTGTGTTTCCCTTAGTTTTCAGCCGTGTTGGCTCAACGACCAGCAGATCTTGATGAGTCGATCTCAGGGACCTACTGGGCACGTAGAGCTGTAGGAGATCCCTGATGTATTCAGGTGGTTGGTCATGTAGGGCTTGATAGGTAAAAACCAGAATTTTAAAATGCACCCTGTAATAAATGGGCAGGCAGTGCAGCTGGATTAGTAAAGGAGTGAGATGGGTGAATTTGGGGGATTGAGTTATCAGCCTTGCAGCAGCGTTCTGAACCAACTGGTGACGGTCAAGCGATTTTTTGCTTAAACACGTGAAGAGGGAATTACAATAATCCGGTCTGGATGAGATGAAGGCATGAACGATCATCTCCATCTCAGATGATGAAACAACTGGACTCAGCTTAGCAATGTTTTTGAGGTGATAGAAACAAGAGCGAACAAGTGATTTTACATGAGCATCTAAAGGCATTGCAGGGTCAAGGGTTACACCAAGGTTCCTGACCGAGGGCTTAATACATGAGGCAAGTGGGCCGAGACTCTCAGCTATCTCAGGGAAAAATCTGCCAGGGGCACAAACAAGGACCTCAGTTTTTACATCATTAAGTTGAAGAAAGTTACCATTCATCCAGCTCCTGAGAGCATCCAAACACCCAAGCATGATCTGAAACTTAAAAACATCCTGAGGTTTAAAAGAAACAAAAAGCTGAATATCATCAGCATAACAATGATAAGAAATATCTTTAAAAGACTGGTTTTCGTCCTGCTTGTGGGTCTGTTTCCAGTTGTTCTGAGCTTGGTTTTGGGTCAGTTAGGAGGAGAATTGAACTAGTTTTGGACTTGGTCTGAAGCTGGTTTTCAGCTTTGGGTGGTGTAGTTATAGAGAGGTCTTAATTATGTTTTGGAACATTTTTGTAAGGATTAAACTGGTTTAAAGCTAATCTGGGTTTGAAATGGATTTTCAGTGGTTTTGTGATATTTTCTTAAACAGATTTCAGACTGACGACCCTGAATTGGTTTAAGACATATAGAAAATGAGACTTCAGACTGGTTTAACGGTGGTTTGTGACTAGATGCTGAACCAGTCTTGCGTGTGGGCTTTACAGCCTTTCAGTTAATGATTTAAGACTTCATCTTAATATTTAAGTCCTTATTTTGGCATGAATCTTATTTTTAAGGCTCCTCGGAGACCAAGACTGAGTGTCCCCGCAGCTCTAGTAAGACTCCCGTGTGTGTTTGTGTGTGTGGCCCCTGGGGGTCCATTGAAAGCATTTCACAGCTTTAAACGTTACTTGAGAAAGACTGGAGGATAAACAAACAAGACAAACATGCAGTTATTGTGGTATTTATGTATTTATTTATCAATTTTACTGGTAATTTAAGTTTGATTGACTAAGTATTCTATGAAAATGTTACCACCACTTCCTTTCTCCTCAGCGGAGCTGCTTTCAAAGTGATTTTCCAAACACATGAAGTTTCTGGACAAAGTATCAGACCGGTATCAGATCAGTATCAGACCAGTATCAGACCGGTATCAGATCGGTATCGCCGATACTGGCTTGTATTTTACTTGGTATCGGATCAGAAAGAAAGCGAGTGGCATCGTACATCACTACTCCAGTACTCCTGCTGGCAGCACGCGGTGTGACGGAAACCTACGAGCCTGCGTGCTCTAGTCTGGAGCTGCTCTTAAAGGGCCAGCGTCACTAAAATACCCCACACAGTTATCACAATACCAGCTTTACAAGCAGAACGAATGTGAACAGGTAAACAGTTTAAAACATAATAAGCTCCGTTTCACAATGACAGATGTTTAATATTAGTTCTCTTGGCTACAGATAAATATATTTAGTTCAGTAAACGGCCTCTCATTACACAGTTCTTACCTTTCAGTTTACCAAACCAAGACTTGGTGGTTCACATGTTGCAGCTGCAGAGCCGAATGTCGCCATGGCCAGGAAAGTGTCTCAGGTAAACTGCAATCACACGTCAGCTGTTTAAAAGTGGGTTGTTAATACAAGTTACTTAGACTCTGTTTTACAGAAACAAGTCATGGAAGGTGGAGATTACTGGTTCTCCGGTCAGCACTGCATCTCAGTGAGTGATGACCTTTTCAGCCAGAGCATCTGTAGTTCTACACTTCATTCTCTGTCCAGCATTAAAGTCTTTTCCTACAGATTTAAACATCCGATGATAAAACTTTGTTCAGGCTCTAGACCCCCAAACTCCCTTGGTGTTCCTCTGTTTGATCGGGAGAGGATGGAGCACATCTGGCGGGTCCAGAAGAAGCATGTGAAGAGCATCCAAGATCCACCAGGTGTTGCTCTCTGCACTAAAACTGGGAGCTGACCAAGGGAGGTGTGTGTCTGCCGGTGTTTAGGTGAACCAGAGGCTCAACTTCCTTGGAGTCTTTTCATCTGCAGCTAAACCGCTTCATAGCAGGTTTGTGTTGAGAGAACTGAAACCAGAACGTGTGTGTTATTATTGACGTGTGGGTGTGTCTATGTCATCTATGTAATCTATGTCATTTTAATTCATTCTAACTATAAAATGTTGATAATAAGACACTTGAGGGACTCGTCCTCCCATGATGGTTCCTCCATTTCATTCTCCTCCAGGTTCTATTGTCTGAGACATTCACTCAGTGCTTCGTCCCTTGGGTCCATCTTCCTGATGTGTTCATGGAGCTTGTTTCGTCTTGGATAGTGGCCCTGATGCTCACTAGTCCTCATCCTCCCTCTTTGTGCTTAGCGTAGAGTCTCTGGACACTGGATGTGGGTGGAAGCCTCCACGCATGGTGAACAACTTCCGTGTTTTAACATCTGTGGTCTGAACTTCCTCCTTTGGCAGCTTATTATCCCAGCAGGGTGTCTTGTTGTTGCCATCGAGCTGACTTCTAAGCACGTTGCAGGTATTACAACATGTACTATATAAATATATATATTCATTCGTTATCTGTAGCACTTTGTCCATTACGGGGAAGCTGGAGCCTGACCCAGCATTTAACAGGTGAGAGGCAGGTACACCCTGGACAGGTCACCAGTCCATCACAGGCCCAACACAGAAAGAGACAAACAACCTTTCACACACACACTGATTCCTAGCGAGAATTTAGAGACCAATTAACCTAACATGCATGTCTTTGGACGGTGGGAGGAAGCCAGAGTACCAGAAGAGAACCCACGTGTACACGGGAGAACATGCAAACTCCACACAGAAAGGCCACGTCCCTTCAGGTTCAAACCTATATGTTTGAGTCCTTGTTTTTATTTAGTCTAGTGTTTAATGTTTCCTTTACTTTGTGTTTGAGCTGCTGTAACAGTGAAATTTCCCCACCGTGGGATCAATAAAGGATCTTATCTTATAAATATAGTTGTGTTGGTGGTTTTTAAGCTAAGGCTGCACCACGTTGCTAAAATGAGCACACTTAGCTTACAGAGAAACAACATGCGCCAGAAGCTCAACAAAAACGTCCTTTTCAAAAGGTTATTAGCTAAACCGTGTTTTTATTGTTTATTTTGTTTTACAAGAGCTTGTACTTTGATTACTGAGGTGTAGTTTGTGTTTGTGTTAAATTCTCTCTCATGCTGCTACGCCCTGTGTATTTGTGTATTTAAATTTTAAGTTGGTAATTTAATTGTTCATCAGTGTAACTTGGAGGTTACACTCACACATATTTATGTTTTTATCTCTGTCCTCCAGGTTCAAATCTCCACATTAGTCTAGTTCTCTGTGCAGGTTGGGGATTTCAACAAGATAATAAGCGCAAATAAATGTCACTTTTATGTCCAAGATGTTACAGACATTAAAGACAATAAAGATAATAATGTATAATGTGTTCATATAAAATAAATATAATTAAATAATAAAATTATTTGAATGGTTATTTTTAAACTAAACATGTAATAATTACATTCATTTTATATTAATATTCTTTTATTAATATATATATATAATCATGTCCTTCTTCTGTACGCTGAGTTTTAGTAGCCTAAAAATCGATTTAACATGAACCTTGTGTGTGTGTGTGTGTGTGTGTGTGTATTCATTGCATGTGTTTATTTTACATGTGTTTATTTACATATGAAAGTTCATGGTTGTAGCTCTGAATCTAGAATCTTTGGTTATAATTATTCTTAATTATGCATTAAACAAGTTATGGTTGTTTATAAAGTGCATGCACCATTAAAACAATGTGATCAGTGAGACAGCTGACTGTGGCAAGATGGCCGCCACTGCAGACGTTCAACTCACTTTATTAAAATCAACTAAAACTAATCAATAATCAATACAGTCATTAGTGTCTGATGAGACCTTTTGGTATCACAGTGAGGAGTTCCTGAATCATTCTGGTTAATGAAGAAACTAAATGTGTGGAGAAAAATGCAGATTTGAAACTGCAGCAGCTCTTCAGCTGCTCCTCTGATGAAGATGATGATGAAGACAAAGAGAGTCGTGACTTCTTAAAAACTTTATAACTTTCTGCCAGAAAGAATTTTAATAGATAACACTGAAGGCAAAGTTCTCCCAACATCAGAAGCTCCGCGATCAGCGGCAGCTGGAGAACAAACGAGCCAAAGTAGAGAACGGGATCAGCGCCGTCCATTCTGCTGCATTCATGGAGCAACTGGAACATGGGATTTCAGAGCTACTGGTTGGAATCACACATGATAAACACATCCTCTTTTTAATCATTGTTGATATTATAAATAACTATACTACGTCTATTCTGTGTCTCTTGTTTTTATTTAATGATGTTACTATGTTTTAGATTTTTATATCTTCGGGTTTCCCTCGAATTTGATGGGATTTTGAGTTGAATGCTCATGTTTCGTGTGTACATGAATGCAGCATAGTGGCGTAACAGTTGCGCATGCGCCACGAAGTCCAGTTTGAAGCTTTTATTTTGGCGGCTACAGACGGAGCGGAGAGCTGCTGGAGTCTTCAGACAAGAACCAGAATGGAGGAGCAGAACCAGGACCAGAACCCCACGAGGAGGAACAAAGCGGGATCATCCTCTGATACCACCGGTCGGCAGGTCAGTGTTGAGGACACTAAAGACACGAGGACGAGTCTCGAGGCTCCGTGTCTCATCCGCTTGTTCTGGTTTTCTATCAGAGGTGAAAAAGAAAAGTAGTAAAAGTTTGTGTTTTCATGTTTTTCCTCGTTAAAACCGCAAAGTATCCGCGTTTCCTCTCAGACAGAACCCAACGTAGGAGCTACGTCTGCAGTACAGAGGAACGGAGATAATATATCACGTTACTTTTACACAAAACGTGGCGTATGCTGCGTTCACGTTGTCTCGTAATTCCGAGCGTCCGAGAGTTGTTGACGTCATTATGGAGCAGTTCCCGCTTTAAATGCTGCTGGACAATGTCTCCATCAGCAGTATTCCTGAGTCATGGTAGTTACTCCTGATAGGAAATGTTTCTCCTGGACGAAGGAACATGAATCATTCAGCGAGGCTGAACTTAGCTTCCGATTCACTGCGGTCAAGCCAGCCGCTCCTACATTTTCAGTGCGCACCTACCGTCAGTTTACGGTAAATGCAAGCGTACTGCTGCAAGGAAATTATTTCCGGTTCACAAAATAAAAGCACGAATTTAAATGTGTATTATCAAGTGATGTTTTAAGAAACTGATTCACGTTAACTGTAAACTATCGGGGTATACTGCTAACATTTACACTAAATAAATACGTTAGAATGTATGGAGTTGAAAACAGTTTTATCTGTCTGTCTGTCTGTCTGTCTGTCTGTCTGTCTGTCTGTCTGTCTGTCTGTCTGTCTGTCTGTGTGTGCGTGCGTGCGTGCGTGCGTGCGTGCTAATAAACATATACTGAGGCCTTAAAGCAAATACTAAGTGGTGTATGTTGACCATCCTTGATAGCACTATCATTCTAGACTACTTTGGGGTCAATAGGTCACATGACCTGGGAGTTATTGTAATAACTTTGGAAATAACATGAAATATATATGTGTGTGTGTATATATATATATATATATATATATATATATATATATATATATATATATATATATATATATATATATATAATACATTTTATTTAAAAACCCCTTTCAAAAAACCCAAGTACACTTTACAGGAGAATGAAAACATTTAAAAACATAGGAGAGAGAAGTATACAAAAAACTAACAAGCAAAACAGACGGACTTTTACACAAGCCCACGCCTCTCCATGTGATTCCTTATTTCCATCTCCATGGCCTCCATTTCACTAGAAAAAGAAATCATATTTTTTCACAGAGATTTTGGGCTTTTTTTTAAAGGACATTTAAATGTTTCACTAACCTCTCATCCAGTGGTCCATGATCAACCTCTGCCACTGCGTCTTTTGTTGTCATGTTCCTTATTTCTTCCAAGGCCTTTACTGTCACCTTTGTTACAGGTATCATATCCCGATTCTGCATCCATATTATTGTCAGTGTTATTATGCTCATACCTCTACATTTAAAAAGACACCTATTGACTAACCTCTGGCAACATCACAACAAGGATGTATTTAATCTTGTCATAGGACAGCATGGTGGAGACTTCATCTGAGATTTTTTCACAGTTATGAAGGAAGCCTGTCAGGTACTTAACTATCCTGTCCAGCTGTTGGTCATCAAACAATACTGGAACCCACTTCTGTGTAAATTCAAAGTTGCTGCTTCTCACCAGACACGACGGCCTGAAAAATAAATGTACTCAAACTTAACCGTACTGTTTGCTTGCTGGAGGTGGCGTGGTCATAGTGATGACATAATGATTAAGCGTTATGTGATGAACAAAAAGAAAAAGGCGTACCTGCAGTGTATCTTCTGCACCCTTTTGTTCCACAATGAACTTGACAAGCGCTTCATTTTTTTCTGAACGTTCAGCAGCAGCCTCTGCTGCCTTGTCCTTCAACAAAACATCAGTAAAATTATTTGTATAGAGCAATATATGAGAATATTGATATTATTATTATGCAAACACACTTGCTGATATATTCTCCATCTGCAACAACCTAAATTTCAGAATTTTAGACCGGAGATTAAGTGTTGATGCTTACCCTGACCATAACTATGTGCCCAACATGGGACGTTGGACGCAACTTTTTGAGGATATTTTTCTCAGTAATTATTGTGTCTCCACTCCTGCGGTGCTGGCATTCTTGTAGGCCATCATAGAAATGCCATTTTTGGTCTGTACCCAGTTTGTGGAACGCCACAAAGTGATTTAAAGTACTCAGGCGATACGTCACAGCAGCTGGCTCATACCTACAAGGGACAAAATATATTTTGGGAAATGAGCAGTTTTTTTGTTTGTTTGTTGTTTGTATCATAATAAATCATGCCGATGCAGATTCTCAGTCATCCAGGTCATTCTCATTCAGAAGGTTGAAGCAAAGCATCTGGACTTGTAGAGTTTTCTTTAAAAAAATACCTTCCCTTAACAGAGGTGGTGGACTTAGACATGATCTTTCCTCCACATGTAACACAGTACCGTCTTCTATTCTTTACAATGAAGCTGCTTGGAGGAGCAGAGAAACTCTACAAGTTAAGATGCCTCACTTTGACCTTTTGAATCATGATAAATCACAATTTTATTGAAAATAAGATTATCATGCAATAATTTAATGTGTATTAAACATATTTGGTAAACTTACTTTCCACAAAGTACTGTCACCAGATTTGGCAAGGCTGCAGGATATTGTTTTGCTTTAGGCTCCCTGTGTGCAACACCGAGACCAATAAAAGACACGGTAGGCCATGCACAAAGGCTCGCTGCACAATGGTCTGACTTTCAGTGCAGGGATGTGGACCTCTGTTGAATGTAGGAACAAACGTCCGACCATAAACAGTTTGCACTGTAACCGCTAAATCCTGAGCACATAAGGCCAGGGATTAAAACAAGAGAATAAAGGAATGAGTCATTTATATGAAGGACTTGTCCACATTACCTTTTAAATGCAAACTTTGTATTTTTCAATTATTTGAAGGCATTAACATCAGTTGTTGTTTCAGTATTTCACATTAACATATAAGGATATTTTCATAGGTAAAATATCTAGGGATGCACCGATATGAAAATTTTGGCCGATACGATATCCGATATTAATATTGGTGTTATGGCCGATAACCGATATTTGCCGATGTCGATATATATATATATATATATATTTATATATATTACAAATATATATTACAAATATATATATTATATATATTTTTTTTAGTTTTAAGATGATCAAATCTGTACAAAGTAAAAATGATGCAAACTGTTTTTTTTTTTATCCATTTTATTTCCAAATAAAGTTACAGTGCTACCAAAACACAAGTAGCAAACAGTGTTACTTTTAAGCAACTTTTACAACTTGTAACAAGTGTGTAAGCTGGAAATAAATTCAAGTGCAGTTTAACTCAGTCAATTCACAAACTCTTGGGAGAAATTTTGGATCATAAATAACAATAAGGATCATAAATAAAACAATATCCTGACAAAGTTAACTTTTCAAACTTGTCTGTATTCATTACAACGAAGCATTTATTTAATTGGAGAACATGTTTTAAACTAAAGTCTACTCCCATTTAAACTCAAATCTGTGAAAAAGGCTAAATGAAAAAAATCAAAACATGTCCTGTCAGTGCATTTTCCAACCTGCACTGTAATTAGTAGACATTCAAGTAAATGTCCCAACACTAAAGCAACACTAAAAACTTTGTAAGTGCAAATTAGTGCAAGTCAATTCCAAGTCCCATCTATAAAATTGCTGAATCAAAATATAAGAACTGTGACATAACATTAACTCCAAAGACATAGTTGTCTTTGTACATTTCCCAAGCAGCCACAATGTACTCAAAGTAAATTTTCCAAAATACTGAAACTTGAAACTGTATGTTTTAGTCTAGGACTACTTCATCAGTAAAGGCAGGTTTTTTTTTAACAAACAGAAGCATTTCTGCTTTCTCACACTGGATCCTGTTTCTCTTTTCATCAACAATATGTGATGCAGCAGAGAAGAGACGCTCGCTGTCCACACTTGTGGATGGAGCTGAAAGGTACTTGCGTGCTGCCTTGGCCAGGGCAGGAAACCGAGACATGTTGCTTTTCCAATACTGCAGTGGGTTCTCATTTCTGGGGGTGGGAGGCTCACTCAGATAGCCATGCACCTACAGGAAAGTAGACAAGTGTATAACTAGTTTGTCTGATAAATTACCAGCAATCTGGACATTGGACATCATCCTTCACCTCTTAAGAGCTTTGTTAAACTTAGATCTGAGCAGATGACCAGTGCCTTAAGAGGGCAGTGAAGCATTACTAAAAGATTAGTATGTTTTTTCCATTTAAATAATTCTGTTATTTTACTAACTATAGAATTTACATCACATTAATAAAAAATTTAAAACATTTCACAAAAGGATCTTAACATGCTTTGCTTATTAAATAAAAAACAGGGGCTGATAATACTATACCTGCATGCTTGTGTGGTTTGTCAGGCCCGCATCCTGTTGAATGATCAAGTTTTCCTCCAGAATGTCATCATGCATGTCAAGTAGAGACTGTCCACCCTCACAGCTTGCTCTTATCTTCTTCTCTTGCGGTTCTTCTGTGAACGGTGTCGCTGTGCATCATTTTGTCCACTTCCTTCAGGAGCGTAGTAACTGCAGCTTGCTTTGTGACTGTGTCAAAATAACGATCTTTGTACCTCGGGTCAAGGATAGTTGCCAAGTAGTAGAGCGGCTCGGAGAAAGCGCTTCCAAATCTCTCGTTTACAGCTTCCAGTAGAGTGGTCTTTGCTGTGCGGACTCCACTGTCGCTGTCAGCTGCCTTGCTCAACAAATGTTTTAGAGCCACAACAGAAGGAATCACATCCGCGGCAGTAGCCAACTGTGAACTTATTTCCATCGTTTACTGTTCAAATGGAGTGAGAAGCACAGTCATGTTTTCAACGAGGCTCCACTGGTGTGCGCTTAAACAGGCAGGGAGCTCGTGATCGGCTCTATACACACCAAGTGCACACTTCTGATCCAGCAGACTTTTCGTCATATAAAATGTACTATTCCATCTGGTTGCTACATCTTGTTGTAGCACCTTGGTTTTCATGCCTAACTCTTGCTGTATGTCTCTCAGCCGAGAGGTGGCAAGTTGGAAGTGGCGAAAATGTCCGACTGTTTTTCTTCCAATAGCCACACAGTCAGAAATGCTTCGCTGGCTTAAAACTCCATCATGCACTGCAAGCTGCAGAGTATGAGCCATGCAGCCCAGGCTTTTAACACCACACTCGTCCATGGCCTTCTGCATATTCCGTGCATTGTCACGAAGCACAACATGCACATTGTCTTTCTTAATTTTCCACTGTGCAAACATGCAGTCAAATGCACTAGCAATGGCAGCTCCCGTATGCGATCCTGAAAACTCTTGTGCATGCAAAACAGCTCTCTTCATTTCAAAGTTGTCATCAATCCACTGAGCCGTTAGGCTTAACATACTCATCTGACTGATGTCCGAACTCCATATATCCGTAGTGAAGCTAATGTCAGTCACATTGTCCAACAACTTGCTCATATGTGTGGCCACCATTTCATGCAGAGCAGGAAGGCAAACATCTGAAAAATAGCGCCGGCTGGGAAGGATGTAGTGGGGTTCAGTGTGTTCAATCAACCGCTGAAATCCTCGGTCCTCCACTAACGAAAATGGCTGGTCGTCGAGAGCAATCATTTCCATGATCTTGTTCGTGATTGACCTGGCTTTTGCGCTGTCCTTGGCAAATTTCTTGGTTTGGTCGAGTGCTTGCTGTATTGGGCTCCCAACTGTGGCTGCTGCTTTGGTTTTTGCCTGGTAGCTAACCTTACAGGCGTTAGCTTCGCCAAATGTTTGTGAGCTTCGGGATGGTGGTTTTTCAGATGACATATTAAATTTGTAGTATTGAATGATTTGACACGGCATCCTCCTCGCATCACTTCAACTTTGCATATATTGCATACTGCTTTTCGACTATCATCATTTGACACCGTGAAAAATGACCTCACAGCTGACATCGTCTCTAGCTTCCCCACAAGTAGTACTGCATCGCTGTTACATGTCCAACATGGTGGCAAGGCCAAATGCCCCCTCCTCCCGACACACGTACACAAACAGCAATTAGACCAAAATAAATATCGGCTGGTAATATCGGGCCAGTTTTGCTCATCGGACCGATACAGATATGTAAAAAAATGCCTAACATCGGCCGATACCGATATTAATGCCGATATATCGTGCATCCCTAAAAATATCGCAGAGATTAAAGTCAACGAGGCAAATAATTTACCTTGCAAGCTTTGAAAATATCAATAAGAAATGAAAAAAATGCATACTCACGTTTTACATGGTAGTACTCTTAAAGACTCACTGGCCCACTTATCAAGGACAGTCTGCAGGCTACCAAAATCCTCACACCTAGAAATTAATGAAAGGAAAATAGAACTAATCTTGTAATATAAAAAAAATAATATTTGCTAAATAAACACATAATAAACAGATGACAACACTGACTGATAAATACAATACATGCAAAAAATAAAAAAGTGAACTTACACCACATCAATGGAGGTGTTTGTCCTTTTTGCCACTGGACAAGCTTCATTGAGACATTTTTGTTGAATTTCATGAACTTCATGAATTTCATGCTCATGAACACAAAGAAGGCTAGCTATCCATGGGTCAAGACTTGCTTTGCTTTTTAAATCATTGTTGACTGCTGGTCTTCTCTTTATTACCAAATGCAGCAAGTAAAGAAGGTTGTCAACTGTACAAGTATTTGTCATGGCTATCGCTCCCTGTTCTGTCATGCCATTTCCTCCCCAACGTGGACAGCTTCCTGCTTTTTCTTGTGGCCCTGGACTTGAGGTGGTTGTGTTTTTGTCAGTGGTATCAGCCACTGTCACAGGTTTTTTCTTTTGCCTAGCAGCTCTTTTGTTAGCTGCTGGCTGTTTGAATGCTAATGCTGCACAGGGGAGCTGAAGTACTTGGATGTCCTCTTTCTCCGTCGCGTCCTCCATGTCTCCTCTTGTGAAACAGCAGTTGTTTCTGGTCCCTCACTTTTTGACTGTTCAGCTGGTGTACTCTGGAGACCTGCCTGATGAGTCACTGCCATACCCTTCAATCTTCCAACAACAAATTCATGTAGGACTTGAATGAAATCGCCTGCTCTTCGGTGTAACTTTGACGACAGGATGACACATTTTGTCGTGCGGAACCAATTTTCTACAACAGCATTACTGTCTGGAGTTTTACTGAAATCAGACGGCATAAGCCCACTCCAAAGAGGACCTGTACCAGCAAAGTGTAAAATTAGGTCAATGAGTGACTCTCAATAATGCTGGTTTGTCTGCCCCTCTCCCTCTTTATCATCTTCTTTATGTGATTCCTCCTGAGCTTGTCTGGCAACTCCTTCAATCAGTGGAAAAAAGGGTGAGGATTTTGTGAGGGCTTTTTGAGTGCTGTCAAATTCAACAGGGGTTTCAGCACCATCGGGATTTAGAATATTTATTTGGTCGGTCTTTTTTCTCTGGATGGCTTCTTGCAAAACACACAAATGTTCCACATACATCTTTGTCTGGGTTCTTGAACTGAACACAATGACCACAGACCTTTTAATTGACAAGATCTCTTGAAGTTTTGTTGCATTCAGGAGGAGTGCAAAACAGTACAGAAAAAGCTGTTTGGTGTTCTTTTTGAACTGGACTTTTCACACCTTCATGCTCACCAGTTTCAGCATGTGAGCAGCAGAAAGGTGTGAAGTTGTGATCTGCACTGAACTGTTATTTTGACATCTTTGAAACAAAGCTTGAGGTACTCCTGAATGGTCATTGTGTTAAATGCCTGAACCACAGCGTGCATCGTGGCCCAACTGAAATCAGTTTCAACCTTTTGAGGTCTGAGTAGTTTTTGAAAAACCTTAGTAGTCACAGCGCAGGCATGTTAACCACTACAAGATAGTTGGAGTAGACCAATCTGCTGTTAGCATTTCTGCAACAAGTATCACAGTTTTTGTTGTCGATTGACATGCACAACGCATAGTAAAGGACTGACTGGCTGGTTGGGTAAGGCTTTTCAACTACACTGCCAGTAGCATCCAAATAAAGAAAACAATTTTTTCTAAATCTTCTAATACACACAGCTGTGACTCAGAGTAGCAATGCACAACAAAAGGGGTCATTGCCACATACTGTACACTAATGTGCTTCAGTTTTGAGCTTCCTTTTTCCTGATCTTGTGTTTTTTGTATTTTGTATTTTATGCAACACGTGTATTGATTTAACATTAGCAGAATTTCCTGCTAACAGCTGTTCTTCGTCTGCACTGGCAAGCTGTTTTGTGTGGACTAGCATGGGTTTGAAATGTCCAAGTATATATATATATATATATATATATATATATATATATATATATATACACATGGTGATGAGTTGGCTCAGATGGTGGGGGAGGATGCCGGTCAGGCCTGGCAGGCCCAAGCGTGTTGTGAGGGTCTGCTGGGAACGTCTGGCAGAGTCCCCTGTCAGAAGGAGTTTCAACTCCCATCTCCGGCAGAGCTTCAACCAAGTCCCGGGTGAGGCGGGGGACATTGAGTCTGAATGGGCTGTGTTCCGTGCCTCTATTGTCGAGGCGGCCAGCCGCAGCTGTGGCCGTAGGGTCGTCGGTGCCTGTCGTGGCGGTAACCCCCGAACTCGTTGGTGGACACCGACAGTAAGGGATGCCGTCAAGCTGAAGAAGGAGTCCTATCGGGCCTTTTTGGCCTGTGGGACTCCAGAGGCAGCTGATGGGTATCGGCGGGCTAAGCGGAGCGCGGCTTCGGCGGTCGCTAAGGCAAAAGCTCGGGTGTGGGAGGAGTTTGGAGAGGCCATGGAGAATGACTTCCGGACGGCTTCGAGGAGATTCTGGTCCACCATCCGGCGGCTCGGGAGGGGAAAGCAGTGCTCCGTCAACACTGTGTACAGTGGGGATGGGGGGCTGCTGACCTCGACTCGAGACGTTGTGAGGCGGTGGAGGGAATACTTCGAAGACCTCCTCAATCCCACCAACACGTCTTCTGATGAGGAAGCAGAGTCTGGGGTAGCTGGTGCTGGCTCGCTTATCTCTGGGGCTGAGGTCGCTGAGGTGGTTAAAAATCTCCTTGGTGGCAAGGCCCCGGGGGTGGATGAGGTCCGCCCAGAGTTCCTTAAGGCTCTGGATTCCGTAGGGCTGTCTTGGTTGACACGCCTCTGCGGCATCGCGTGGACATCGGGGGCAGTCCCCCTGGACTGGCAGACTGGGGTGGTGGTCCCCCTCTTCAAAAAGGGGGACCGGAGGGTGTGCTCCAACTACAGGGGGATCACACTCCTCAGCCTCCCCGGTAAGGTCTATTCAGGGGTGCTGCAGAGGAGGGTCCGTCAGATAGTCGAACCTCGAATTGAGGAGGAGCAGTGTGGTTTTCGTCCCGGTCGTGGAACAGTGGACCGGCTCTACACCCTCTTTGGGGTCCTCGAGGGGGCATGGGAGTTTGCCCAACCAATCTACATGTGTTTTGTGGATTTG